>NW_017732900.1:123089-126093 GCF_001890085.2 Hipposideros armiger
ATAGTGTTTATTTAAATTAGGTAAATTACCATTGTAAAATAAATTTTACCTTTGTATTGAATTAAATGCTAAAGGAAGGGCTAGGGAAAACAATTAAATTTTTCAACATGATTTGTTCATAATTATGGTAATTTTCATAATAAATGAACTTGAATATTTAAAAAATCGAATGGAACATGCATATTGTTAGAATCCCTTCCTAAAAGACTGATGTATATATAATATTGCAGATATATAAAATAACTTAGCTGAGTAACCATTTTCAAAAGAAGCATTTGTCTTGAACTTTTTGAACATTTCAGCATATACGCCTCTTATTTTTTTTTTGTAGTTCAACATTTTGGATCATAGACTGTATTCAGGTTTTCCAGACACAAGTGTAAGTTTCTACATATTTTGCCATATGCTTTCACTTTCCAAAGTAGACACCATGTAATTAAAATCACATAAAATATTTTGGCCACCTTTGCTATAGAGCTATTTGAGATGGCCTATCTAATGATCTTCTAAAGAACTAAAGGAGGTGCGTATGCCTATGTTCTGAGTCAGTTGCAGCTCTAGGTCTGAATTTGGTTAATGTAATGCAGCGTATATTAGAAGCCCATGCTTCTAAGGATGTAAATATACTGTTTTAAGTCTTGTATACAGGTTTATCAATTTTGAAAAAAAAAAATTGGTAGACTGTCACATCTGCATCAGTCCCAGGTCCTTCACTGAAGCTAATGTTGCTGGTTCCAACCTGGTTGTTTGGTCTTGCTCCTTGAGGCTTCCTGATGGTTTCTCATTCTCTTAAAGGGAGCCACACTTGAACTTTTCTGTGAACTAATTCCATAGTAACTCAGGTAGACTTGGATGACTTTCCCAGGCATTACTTTCTTTATTTTATCTTACTATTTCATTTTAATATATGGATAGTATTCCTCCTCCTTACTATTTCATATTTTCTAACTACAAATTATTTCGTATTGTCATGTTTAGTCTGGTGCAAGTTTCTCGTTTCTGAGAACATATAGAACTTCTACTTCTATTGGGACTCCTCTCTCTTTTCATGAATCACTCTGTGTTTTCTAGAATTGGGGATTTTTTTTTTCAATCTATAGTTTCTAGGCTATAAAAATGGATGGAGAATTATTCTTCTGGCCATAAAGTAAGGGAGGTAAAATGATGCAATTTGAGGATGTGCACTATTCTAGTTGGTGATCCAAAGATGTCAGCTTCTAAGAGTTGCAGCATGTCTAGTTCTTATAAGTATCATAAGCTACCAAAACCAAAAGAAAATGACAAGAGAAAAATGAAATAAGTGGGAAGAGAGAATGTTGGTAGCAGCCACAGATGGATCATTTATAAAGGTAATGTTCAGAGGTAGAAATCTGTCTAATTTTTTAAAACTTTACTAAGGCTTGTTTGCTAGTGTCTTCTATTATCATAAAATACCATCCAGCTGCATAGCAGTTTGAATTTGATTTTTGTTCCCTGAAAATAATCACTTGACATGTAATATAAGTCTCTGTACTTTAAAAATTGTTTTACTTGTCTCCTGGTTGGTTATTTTACAATCCAATATAACTGTAATAATCTGAATAAGAAAATGTGGGGCTCTCACAGTTTTAGAACAAGGATTCACAACTATATTATTTCACTAATATTAATGTAGTAACTCTTCTCATATTGAAAGTAACAAATCTATATTAGTACAAAAATATTATGCCTCTCATTTTTGTTTACCAAGCAGCATTCCATGAGTTTCTAGGCCCATTACTCATGGAGGAAATATAGCAACAGTTCACACATGAACACAAGTTTTTAGAAAACATGTGAGTTCCAAAAGAGCAGACAGGAAGTTTTAAAGACCTGATTCACCGCAGTTCCACAGATGGGTTCTGCTATGTTCAGAATGTTTAATCTACTAGTCTGGAGTTTTCCAAGTGTGACAGCAAACCCAACCTTCTGGCAGTAACTCAAGAGTCAGTGAAAATATCCATATGTTAAAAACCTAATGTCCAAGGTGATGGTATTAGGAGGCGGGGCCTTTGGGAGGTGATTATGTCATGAGGGTAGTAGACCCTCCATGAAAGGGGTTAGTGCCCTTTTAAAAGAGACCCCAGAGAACTAGCTGCCCCTTCCACTATATGAGGACATAGTGAGAAGTTGGCAGTGTGCAACTTGGATGATGGTGTTCTCCAGAATCTGCCCAAGCTGGCACCTTCATCCTGGACCTCCAGCCTCCAGAACTGTCAGAAATACTGTTCGGTTCTTTATAAGCCACACAGTCTGCGGTATTTTGTTACATCAGCCTAAAGGGACTAAGCCAGTCTCCTTCCAGGCGTTTACTTGAGTAAAAGAAGTTCTTTCCTCAGCTCTAATAGTTTTACCTTCTAGAAATTCTGAGCTGAATTTATAACCTCACTCCAAGAGGATTAATAATTTGCTGAATGAATTAGGAGAGACCAGTCTTGGCTTTGGGGCAGGACCCTTTCTTCTAGCTAGACCTTGTTTCCAAAGCACTGTGAGAATATAGGGGAATTCACGCTGCTTTTCTATCCTAGTACCTGACCTGTCTCCATTGACCCAGAACTCAGAAAATGTCTCATAAAGAAAAGTTACTTTGTGTCTGGGTCGGGGGCAGACCGTACAATGGCACATTGTAATTCCCAAAGATGCCCACAACAATATCTCCCACACGCCATGTTCTTCATACAATATGACTTTGATATTCTTTCCATTGAGGGGTGGGATCTATGTCCCCTCCCCTTGAAATTGGGCATGGTTTTCTTTCAACCAATACAATATGATGGAAACAATGTAATGTGATTTTTAAGGCTAGCTCACAATAAGGGATTCAGCTCTGCCTTCCTTGCTGGAATTCTTTCATTCTTACAGCCTTCAGGTTTCAACTGTCCTGAGGCCACCGAGCTGTGAGAAACCCAAAGTATTTCATGGAGATTACATGAAGAAGCTCTGTGACCACATGCACAGAGAGACAGAGAGAGAGAAAAGAGAGAGA
>NW_017732900.1:126146-129788 GCF_001890085.2 Hipposideros armiger
AGAGAGAGAGAGAGAGAGAGAGAGAGAGAGAGAGAGAGAGAGAGAGAGAGAGAGAGAGAGAGATCCATTTAGCCTTCAGCTACTCTACCCCTCCATTGTCCCAGTTCATCACATCTTGCTACTATCACTTGAGAGATGATTCTGGGCCAGAATCACCTAAACTGACACTTTCCAGAATTCCTGTCTCACAGAAACCACAAGAAAATAAAATTATTGTTGTTCTTTTAAGTCTAAGTTTAAGCCTAAATTTTATAGTGATTTGTTTTAGAGAAATGTATAACCAGAACATCTAGTTTCCAGTCTGTGATGTCAGCATCATAAGATGGTCAAAATTTCTGTTGTTTCTTTCTCCGCCATAAAATCTTTCTACTAGGGCCAATAGAAACACAACACGTACCAATATCTGACAAATTCCCAGAGGGGATAAAATGGCTGGAAATCATTAGCTCCTTTCAAAGGGCTTTTCTCTTTTTTGGAATTTTAGTGAATCAAGTCCTTGTTGTTTCCATTGGTCTCTGATGTCTTTAAAAACAGCTTTTTGTTTGTTTGTTTGTCTGTTTGCATTTGTGCTTTTCTTTTTCAGTTACCACAGTGAGATTCTTGGCCTGCCAAGATGTAACCCATCTTCTCCATCTTATATAAAGGTAAACACCCCTTTACCCCATCCCCAGTTCCAGCTTAGTTTTCCCATTACATCTGTCACTATTTAGAAGAAAAAATACTTACACACTCACACACACACACACACACACACACACACACATATGCACACACACAACTTTTTTGTTCAGTTTGTTAAAATATCTAGAATACTGATCAGTGTAGAATTTAGGGTTTTCTGACTCCAAAATAGTTATAGACATTCTATTTTTTTGTCTTGAATGATGGTATTTTATTTTTTTCTAAATTTCTAATGGCGATTTTTTCTACCATTCCATAGTGCTATGGAACTAAGTAGCAAAGATAGTGATACCCAAATCAAAACAGATGCCTTCAGAAAGCCTGCCCACTTCTCAATGGACCAGGGTGGACCACACACCCACATACTGACCAAATACCATAGTACATCCTGCATTAGTAATTGATAAAAGCCAGTTAAGGCTCACACTTGAATTTAAGGGCAAGACAGTCACTAAGAATTTGGGGGTTCTGTTATGGTGGGGGGTATGTGCCAGTTAATATTCTTAACAGCAAATACTATAAAATGACTTCTGTAATTTCTGCTGAAAAAATTACTAGACAGTTATCAAAGGACCCATAAAATATATTATCTAGCTAACCAGCTATAGAAGTGAAATGGGGGATAAGTTAAAGACACACCATAAACCTAAGAATCTGCTTAGGATGACTTCACCTTCTACAACAGAAATGTGCTGCCATGCCACAGGAACTAGACATACCAAAACTTACTCATGACCACATTGCTTACCTAGAGCTTCCTGAGTTCCAATTCATTCCAAGATGCTGATTCTGAGAAGAGGTATATTGTCCTCATGGACTGTTTTATACTTGAAAGATAGGCCCCATTTCCAACATTCCCTGGATCTATCTGGAATACTCAGGTGCTGCATAGTAAAAAAACAACAACAACAAAGAACAAATGCCCATGACATATCTTCCCCTTTTCTGTGCAATGTTAACATTCATTGTTACTTTCCAACATAAAATACAGTGTTTATCAAGTACATGCTTTGCATTCAATTTCAAATTCAGTTATGCTCCGGACCCTAATGACCATGGCCAAATTATATCTATTACTGCTGTAATAAATTACCACAAATTTAACAGTTTAAAACAACTATAATTTATATCTTCCAGTTCTATATGTCAGGAGCATGACATGGTGCTCACTGAGCTAAAATCAAAGTATTGCCAGGGATGCAGTCCTTTCTGGAGGCTCTAGAGGAGAACCCTTCAAACACAGAAACTCTGACCTTTTTTCTGGTGTCGCATTTCTCTCTGGATATTTATAACCAGGGAATGTTCTCCATTTTTATTAGATGGGACCCATTTTTAACAACCCAGGATAATCACCCATATCAGGATCCTTAATATTAATTATACCTTCAAAGTCCCTCTTGCTATGTAGGGGGTAACATATTCACAAGTTCCGTGGACATTTTGGAGCAGAGAGCATTATTCTGTTTGTTTGTTTGTTTGAGTTGAGTACCTGGTTTATTTCTGATGCAGGTGACTCTCACGACAGCGGCAGATCCTGGGAGGAAAGATCAGTGTCGGGGTTGAGGCTACAACCCCAGCTTGCAGGTAGAAGGAGCCTTGCACTGCATGGACCCAGTGGTGTTGCTGCCCAGCACCGTGCATCATGCGCAGCACCTGGTGCAGAGCGTGCGTCTCCTCCTACCTCGTGCGTTGCCATGGGACCGAAGGCAGGAATCAAAGTCACCTGGAGGTCAGAGCGCCACTGCAACGTGGGGGCTAGAAGTGCACGCCTCCTGGGTGGAGAGTAGGCCTGGCGCTGGTCTGGGCTGCTGATGAGGTTGCAATAGCACGTGCGCCTACCGGCGGAAGGAGCTTCTCATTCCCCAGGCAGATGCTGCTTCCACGGAGCAGGTAGGCCAGTTCCAAGGAGACTAAGGAAAAGGGGGTGGGCGGGGCTGCAGGCCCACTCAGCTGGCTGCCAATGGACCTGGGAACTGAGTGCCTCTGGATAGGAGTGCCCCACTGCCCTTGTAAATGGGTGCTCTGGGAGCTGAGTGCGCGACTGGCTGAGTCCGGATCAACCAGCCTCTTGGTTTTGGCACTGGTCATCAGTGTGGCTTTGAGAGTGGCAGTGCTAGGGTTCCGGCGGGACAGGGGTTTCTGGGTACGGTCCAGACCCTGTCAACCGGGCTTACTCTGGAAGCATCATTTTGGGGTCTACCATGCATATGCTGGGTGGGGTGGGTATTGGTGGGAAGTTGAGGGGGTCGGGTGGTATGTCACGGTGAGGGAATCCAAAGCCCTCGGTGTCCTCATCCAAGTCCATGGCGCTGGGGGCAGTAGTCAGGGTGTCAGTGTTGGACACAATTACCAGGGACTCACCGACAGACATATGTGGGCGGCGCCTTCTCAGGCCCCGGAGCACCTGCAGGTCCTGGAAACGAAAGTTGCTGTTGTAGGAACTGCTGGGGACACGGGTGTCGGTGTCATGGGCACTGCCTTGAGGTGCTCAAACTCCCAGGGCAATACCAGGCACAGGGACATGTCCTGGGGCAGGGTGTGTGTATGTGTGTGTGGGGGGGTGGGGTGGGGGGAGGGGCGAGCGCAGCGTCCGCAGCCCTTGCAGCGGGAGGCTCTGCTGGGCTTTGCTTGTGGCGGCAGCACCTACTTGAAGGAGACGAACAGGGACTCGTCCCCCACATCCAGCAGCGACAGCATGGTCACCGTGTTGCTAGACATCTGGTGCAGCCTGGCCTACATGCATCTGATCCAATAGGCTCAGTGACAACTGCCCACTGCCCTCGGCTGGACCCTGGTGGGCTGTGTGCCGCCAGAGGCTGCTGGTGGCTAACAGCACCTCCAGCATTTTCTTCTCCAAGCTGCCGGGTCCTCCTGGGCGGGCTCAGCTCCTGGCTGTTCTCCAGGTGTGGGTGGTGTGGGGCCAGGGAGCTGCAGGTCTCAGTGGAGTGGAGCTAGTCTCTG
>NW_017732900.1:134298-139134 GCF_001890085.2 Hipposideros armiger
TCCTACACTGTCTACCTTTCACAGACTCAGAGTCTCATTTTCAATTAAAAGTCAACAGAATTTAGTCAATAGCTGATTATAGCTATTTCAATTAGCTAAGGCTCAATATTAAGGGTAAATGTTCCTTTATCACCAAGAAAGAAAACACGTTAGAGCTCTCTTAATTTTCTTAAGTTTGGAGACTGTTAAGTAGCTCCAGGCTTGCACATTTGACCAAGGGAATGTAAGTACATACATGGTTGTAATTTTATTAAATCAAATTATTTCAATATTTAATGAAAATTAGTATTGCGTTAACAAATAAGTTTCATACCAATTGATAAGTCTTGCTGAGTATAGTGTTGAGAGGGTTCTGAGGCTTAATCTGGGTTCAGCAGTCAAGGGTTTCATGTTAGTGATGAAACTGGGTGGTCTGGAACATGAAACAGTGAGAAAGAAACTTGGACGCCATATTTGCCATCATATAAAAGCAATGAACATAGAAGAATGTTAATCCTCAATACTGACATTTTTCAATCTTTAGTGTACTAAATATCACCTTGCAAGCTCATAAAACATTAAGATTGCTGGTATCCACTTTGGAGGTTATTAATTAGTAGGTTTGGGACATGGTTCCTTAATCAGCACTTTTTTCAAGCACCCACGTGAGTCTGATGATGGTGGAATGACATCCACACTTTGAAAGCAACATTTTTTTTAACAAACTTTCTGTTCTCCCTAGAACCCTGAAAATGCCAATCAACTAGATTGTTCAATGAAACAATGTAATATCAGAACTAGTGAAAATGTGAGGGGTGAGCCCAGTATCCAAANACACCACTTACTGCATGCATTCCCCTTTCCCTCCTGCTGGGGAACAGAGTAAAAGCCACTTTTGCCAGGGCTAAGGGCCCTCCACACATCTTGGCAGCTGTCCCTCTGCAGCCCCCAAACTGTAACTTTGTTTCTTTAAATCTGGCCTGTGGTTATCTTTTTTGGCTTTAGCCAAACAGACAAACTGGAACCACTTTACAGCCCACCACTTCCTGCCCCTCTTTGGGAGAGATACATGCTGGTTTTGCTCTGAAAATTCCCAACTGCAGTTTGCTCCTCCAGCTCCTGCCGGTAAAGGGACTGGGGGACCCCTCCTGCACTGGGGCTTACACCCCTGCATTCCAACACCCACTTCTCGCACTACACCAGGCGACAACCTGTGGCTGCAGAGCTTTTTGATCTTCCCTAGCACAGAAACTAGCTGCTGGGTCATAAAGAGAACAAATCAACTAAGAAAATGTGGGAGTGCCAGTCTGCTCCTCATTTTGAGAAGCACATCCCTCCTGATCCTGGCAGAAGAAGCCAGCACAGTCTGGTCAAAAGATGACATTATGACTCCAGATGTAGAAGATGGTATGGTGACGCCAGGTGTTAGCAAGAAGCCCTATCAGCTGTCTGGCTTGACAGCTCTGGTGCCAACAAGTACGGAGAATCTAACAGACATTCACATAGAGGACCTGCCAACTCCAGGAAGCACAGTCCATGCCCAAGGAGAAAGCCAGAGCACCACAACCCCAAATGTGGCAGCTAATCATTCCATGGAGAAAGGAGGTGGAGAGGCACAAACAACATTTGAGAAAGACGGCTTGGTAACGGTAACTATGGTTGGACTCATAGCTGGGGTGTTACTATTATAGCTATTGGATTCATTGGTGGGATCATCGTTGTTGTGCAAAAAAATATTGGGAAAGTACTCACCCTAAAGAGAATTGTGCCATTCTGCCAACATATAAAAAAGAGAGTTTTCCAACTTCTCTTGTCCCTGAGCATGTGGGTGAAGATGACCCATGGAAATGCTGGGCCACCTCCCTCAAAATCCATGATAATCCCTCTGCTTATCAATAGTGACCAAAGGAAAGATAGTTCACCAGACTTGCTCCTCTAAGAATTTGCCTTTGAAAAGTATAAATTTGATAAAAGATGATTTCAAAGACAAAAGGCATAGAAAAATGGAATAATCTGTGTAAACTGATTTGTAACTAAGACGATATAATTCTATCAATATTAGAAACTGTAGACATGTCTTCATCCTAACCATTCTATTATTGTTAAAACACAAAGGAATCAGGATATATTTATACAATAGAGTCCTTGAGTCTAGGTCTGTGTCAGTAAGTGGTATAAGCTTTCTATAATTTCTGTTCTGTTGAAATGTACACATTCCAGTGTAATTTGGTCTATTTTAAAGCCTGATTTGTTATGAATAATCAAGTAGAAAATCTAATCTTGAATAATATGTGAAGAGCAACTGCCTTTCACTGGTCTAGATCAATTATTTTAAAGGCATCCATTTTAGATCACAAAGAGGAAGTCTATACTTTGAAGAAGGCATTTTCTTTCTCATAACATGGCCACCAGGCAGCCTGTGGGTTTGCTTTAGCAAGTTCTCCAATGATTTGATGCTTCAAAGGTTTGCTCCTACCTGTACCCTCTGCTTTCCTCAAATGATGGAGAGCTAGATCTAAGGAGGTGGCCCTTTCTATTTCCTATAACACGAGACCTTCAAATTAACTACTTTGTTCTGGGATATGGCTATTTCAGCCTTGTATGCCAAGGGAGCTTCTGGACATCCAATGGTGCCAGAGGCTCAAGCGTCCCAGAAACCAAGAACTATGGTGGTCACCAAACAGAAAAAAACCCTGAGTGTGAGTCAGCATGGTTGATAGCACCTGCCAATTTTCTACCATTTAGAAATGGGAAGCAAAAATAGTCTTATAAAATAATAATTTTAGAGAAGCAGCGGGATTTAAAATCTTGATGTAAAAATAAGAGATATTCACAGTCTTTATGATATACCACATATTTCTGTGGGGTCATCATTGAAAAGAGCAAAATAAAGGATCTCAAGCTGCTATTCTCTGTGGGCATCATCCAGCTTAGTTCTTTTCTTCCCATAGCTCAATTGAACTATTTTTCCTAAGCGAAAAGTTTTTATACTAAACTGATGCTCTGTTACGGTTGTGGCTGTGTAGTTCTTATATCCTGTAAACTTCCATGAGTTCATAAAACAGGAAAAAAGTAAACTGTCAGTGGGGAAGCATATGTTGTTCCTTCCATTCTTTGCAGTAACGTGTGGGTGATATTTTAAACAGTGTGCCCTTATGATGTCCAAACCCAGCTGATCCAACAGCACAGGTTCCATGTTTGTACATCAGATGACTGAGAGAAAGAAGTTTGGAAGGGCTTTATGAGATTAAACACCCTTCCATTTTATCACTCAGATTCTTGAGCAGCAGTTAGGAATACTGCCCATTCCTTCCTATCCTTTCTTTTTCTCTCTCACTGTGAAACGAAAATGTCAGGTGAACATATATTATGACATTTATGACCACAAATCTATTTAAAATACAAGCAAAAATCTGGAATAAATAGACAAAAGTATTACCGGTAGTCATTTGTTCAATCATCTATTCAAAAACTATTTAGTAGGAATACTATTTGCTAGGCACTATGAGAGCCTCTAGAGGAGTATGAGAGAACAGGACAGAAACACTTTCTGCTTTGAGAAAACTTATATTTTCTTTTGTGAGACACATTAAAATAATCATATAACACAATGCAGTATTTAGTAAGTAAAATAAATGTTACAAAGGAAACAAGCAAGTAAGATGGAGATTAATGGGAGTGGAAGACATATTGTAGAAAGGATGGTCAGGAAGGGCTCTGGGAGCAGGTGACATGGAAACTGAGACCTAGACAATGTGGAAAACCTGGCCCTGAGGGGGTTGGTGGCGGGGGTGGGGGCAGAGAGAGAGGGAGAATTTCAAGAAAAGAAAACAAAGCAAAACAAAGCAAGCAAACAAAACATGTATAACAGTCTTTAAGTAGCTGAGTTAGGCCAGTTTTGCGGTTGGCGGTGATGGAGTGATGGAAAGGTTAGGGCCAAGAGTGAGCAACACTCAGCAGGACACAGGAGAAGAAGATAAACTTGACTATAAATTCATTTATTTTAAGATGGCTATTTGAAAGGTGTGCTAGTGTCACAGGGTTAATAGTGTTTGTCCAGTAGCGTCTTTACGATGTAGTGGTTTTTGAAACTTTAATGTTCTTCTAATTGTTGAAATGCAGTACTCTTTCATTATGACAACACTGAAACTCCCCTAAGTAATTGTGTGTTTGTGGTAAATTTCTGACATGGTTAAGAGGTAAGAAAGAGGAAATGATTACCTCTGAGTAGCTGGGATACACACACACACACACACACACACACACACACACACACACACACACACACTAGGGTGCCAAAAAATGTATACAAGTGGACATTTTGGTCATCGTTGCTCAAGCAGTAGTTTGCTGTAATCAGAAGTGTCTGGACACTGATGGTAACCACTTTGAGCACCTCTTGTAATTGCAGAATTCAAACATGACTTGTATTCATCTTTTGTTATTGGTGTATATTGAATATTACAATTTTAATAGTTTGTTTCCCTTTCTTAAAATGTGTATACATTTTTTGGCACCCTCTGTACACACACACACACACACACACACACACACACACACACTCACACTCACTCACACTCACACACACTTCTATTTCAAATATTTCACAGAGTGACTACTTGTTACTTTACAACTTGAAGTAATGGTCGTAGTTATATTAACCAAAGAAAGTGTTCCAAAGTGTCATAGGAATTATAATCACGTCACAGATTGACTGGAACTGGTGGTTTGTCACTCACTTTTGCATTGGTTTTAGGTTTCTCCACTTCTTTGTGGATACTTGTTTCCTTTTACAATACTTTTAATATCTGCTGCTCATAAGTATGGGGTTGTCCATGACTCTGGCTTCTCAAAGTC
>NW_017732900.1:140079-144040 GCF_001890085.2 Hipposideros armiger
TTCTGACCCACAAGAAGTGCTCCTGTATTCAATTTTCCAAGTAACCAACCGCCTTTCTTTAAAATGTCCACAGGGCTTTAAGTCCCTTTTCCATCTCAGTTGTCCAGAAGTTTGCTAATGACATTCATAGACATCGTTGTGAGGTTTAAACATAGCTTTCCATGTTCTTTGAGGAGTGAGTGGTGCATTTTGATCCCCTTTCATCATCCAGTTACTTTATATCCATTAATGTAGCAGTTCAGCAAAATCCTAGAGAGATTGCAATATAGTATATGGGTTATACATGAGAGCTGTTGGCCTGAGTCAGAAATGGGTTTGAATTCTGGCTCTGTTACTTAGATGTCTGTAATTGTGCAAGATTGTTACATATGGGTGTGTGGTAAAGAATTTTTGAGGGGATGCCTTTTTATAATACTCAAAAAGTTAATAGAAAATTTGTTAATATGACTCTTGAATGAAAAATTCAGATTTTTTATTTTAACTAATTTCCAGTGGAGGAAAATTAAATGAAAAACAAAACAAAACAAAACAAAACAAAACAAAACAAAACCTCACAACAAGTTGGGAATATAATTCTGACTGTTAAGTTACTGGCTGTTCAGGGAATCAGATTCTATGACCAGATCTTTATTGTTCCAAATGGAACTACTCACCATTAGCAGTGCAGACAGGATCTTTTCGAGAGCCAATAGTCCCTCTGCCAAAATGTTCTGTTTGCTTGGATCATATCAACAGACTGGCAGATCTGTCCTGTCACTGCCATTGCCTGCCTGCATGACTCCTGGCATTCATAGGTCTGAGCTCCATGCCAAGTGACCCAAGCTCCCTTACCCCATTCCACAAGCTCTTTTTTCCATATCATCTACTCTGAATTATCTACTTATTATCCTTAATCCTTGTGACAGAAAATGCCATTTGCCTGTTTTTACCGATTCTCTTCTTCTTTCTCACCAACAGAAAGCAGATTTTGTTGTGAGTGGAATGTGCCTGACAAAGAAAACTGCATTTTTTAGTCCCCTATACAAACAGAGCTAGCCTGTAACCAAGACCTAGCCAATGAGCTTGAACAACAATTTTTGTTCATAAAAATTGGGAACTCAAAAGAAGAAGAGGTTTAAGTCAATTGGCATATGTCATTTTATCTTTCATCTGTCTTACTGCCTGAAAAGCAACTGGGTTGGTGAAAATCTTAGTGGCTAGCTTGTAAGCATGTGGTTACTTTGAAGATTGAAGCCTAAAGATGACAGAAGCACATACACAGAAGCAAGCAGGACGTCAATAATATTATTGAGTTGGCCTGAAAAGCCCAACTGTACGTTTCATTATTTGAGAGAAATATGAGTCCCCATCTTATTTTAAGCATTATTTTCTTCTTTCTGTTACTCAGAGTCACATTAATAAATACATCACTCTGAGAGAGGTGACTCAGAGAACAATGGTTCTGATTATGGTTTCACAGAATCCTGTAATTTTCCAATGGAACCCTTTCTAGTCTCCAACTTCTTTCTTTTCTCTTTTCTTTTCTTTTCTTTTCTTTTCTTTTCTTTTCTTTTCTTTTCTTTTCTTTCTTTTAAACTACTGGGGTTATTAGGAAAGAAGGGTTGCCAGTTATTTGAGTTGCCAAAAACGGTAGCGGAAATTAAATCCTAAGCTGTATCCTACTTGCTTATGAAAAGTATTCGTGAATAATAAAGAGCTTTAAAGTTTTTGAAGAACACAATGAATAACCATGTATGGTAAAATATTTTCTATAAAATTCCTAATCCATGATATAGTCACACTCCTTAAGGTTTGTTAGGAAAAAAAAACTTTATAGTTTTGAGGTATTATTGAGGCTTTGAGTGGGACAATAATGTGTAGTTAGGAGTTGCCCTATTCATTGCAGGCATTTTGACATTTCTGGACCCCATCCCTTAATACAGTAGCCTACCCCTATTCATTGTGAGAGTCAAAATATGTGTCCTGACTCTTCAGGACCCATCTTCTGCTCCTCCTACGCTCACATTTTCCTCCCTTGCCTCCCTGTTGAAAACCACTGGATCAGGTAGAATCTGAGATAATTTTGCCTTGAGAACCCATTTTATTTATTCCTCCATTTCACCTGTTCCACATTTGAATCTCTATTTCTCTCTATTGATTTAAAATGTTGAAGTCAGGTAAATTTAATATTTCTCTAATAATGAAATTATGTCCATTCAGCCCTTCCTCTTCTCTTAATTTCTAAAGTATGTTGGAAGATGGTAATTAACATAAATTTTAAGACGTACATATTAATGAAATAGGGATCTATAATGAAGACAACAGGGAATTTTAGTCTGGATTCACTACTAACTTGCCACAACCTGTTAGAGTTTTTATTCATCAGTGAAGTAGGGTTAACAATATCTTCAATTTTTACTACATGGTAGTGTTATAACATTATATGGAATAGTATGTGTATAATCATTTTACATGAAACACTGGGATAGTGATATTTTTTTGAAATCTAGAAAATTTAAAATGTCCACATATTCTTATATTCATAAACATATTTCTCAAGGCTCAAAGAATCAAATCATTGCACCCATCAGTTTCAGGTTAGTTATATCAGATATAGTGATAGGAAAATTATGAATATTCCATTGTCTCTTATTTATATTTAATTTTAAATTTATGTTTAGAGTGACTGTGAGCAGTGACAGATATTTGTTACCATTCCTCATGACCCACAACTCCTTTATACTGGTACTATTGAAGTATGCTTGGCATGGTATCTATTTAAAAAACAAAAAACAAAAATGTATATACATATGCCAGGGTGCCAAAAAATGTATGCAAGTGGACACTTTGGTCAATGTTGCTCAAGCAGTAGTTCACAATAACCAGAAGTGTCTGGATGCTGATGGTAACCACTTTGAGCACCTTTTGTAATTGCAGAAGTCAAACATGACTTGTATTCATCTTTTGTATATATCGAGTATTACAATTATAATACAGTTTTCCTTCCTGAAAATTGGTATACGTTTTTTTGACACTCTCTGTACATAAAACAAACACATAGTGTATACTTTGTGCCAAACTGTTTACTAAGATTAAGTAATTTATCCCCCTACAAATGTATCAGTTAGATACTATTACTTATAAAAGGTCCTATGGCTATTAGGTGTTGGAATCCAGATGGTAGTTCAAGTAGTCTGACTAAAAGTTCATATTCTTAATGAATTGCTACTAAGAATTTATATATTTTATGTAAAGCATAATTTTGATAAAGCAGTCATTCTATGTTGAATTTCTAAAAGGTATTTTAAGCTCTAGAAATCAGATATTCTTCACTTTCACCACCTAGTACCTTCTTAGTCAAAATCATATCCTTGACTTTCTTCAAAAATAAATACCTAAGTTGAAAATATCTAATAGAAGCTCCAATTTGTTAATACTTTGTTTTCTCTTGTTATTTGTGGCAATGATAGAATTGCACAGTTTTGCTTATGTATATTAGGCAGCTTTGTGGCAGGAGAGGGAATGACAGCAAGAAGAAAAATAATCACCTCTAAGGTAGTCATATGTTTTTAAGTAGAAACTGTATAAAATGCTATAGATATTCTTAATGTCTCCTTAATGACTCATGACACAAAAATGAGGGGATACCCCAAGCTAATATAAAATTGTGAAAATATTCTGCTAACATTTTAAATAATACATTATTCTGTGTTTTTATATATTATATATTTAAATGAAATACAATTTGTATAAAAAAGTTTCATAAAGTAGAATCATTAATAAGTTTGAAAACTTGTTATGAAATATGGGCAATGTGATGATACTAGCAGCTATTATTTTTCTCGTTTTCTTACAACAGTTTACTTTCAAAATATAAGTCAAAATTATGGAATTTATTTTCTTTGTTTAAAGCCAGATAAAATATATATAATGTTCAGATTAGCATTTCCTTTTATACTGAATCATTTTTTCCCCTATCAAT
>NW_017732900.1:145340-159681 GCF_001890085.2 Hipposideros armiger
CGTTTCAGGAGTAATCTGCTATTGCTAATGTTATTCAAAGTTTGTTAGCTTGAGAGTGAGGAGGGTAGTTGGAGGACTTAATTCTCTGTTGTTCTAATTAAACCTCACTCTTAGGTGTGGACTGTGTTCCTGGGTATCAAGAATGTTCCTGGGTATCAATGATTGTAATTGTGGGCAGATGTGTATTGTTGCCCTTCCCCAAGAGCAGTTTTCTTTTCACTGTTCTTCCCCCAGACACAGTGAGTTTTCACCAATGCTCTAGGACAGCAATGCTTTGTATACTTAAACCCCCACATCAAGGCTTTGTTTTATAATTGGGGGGGGGGAGATCCAGGTAAAATTTGTTGCACTTTCTGCACAGCTATACTACTATTCCCCCACCTCAGGGTTGGACCTCAATGAACAATTCTCAGGACTCTTTCTGATCCTTTCTGTGAGTGTCCAGTGGAATTTGTGGAGAAATAGCCTGCACAAGGGTGTGGACTTGCTCTATTTCTGTAGCCCCAGGTCACAAATTTATACTAAGAATAAATGTTTAAAGGCCACATTCAGCCTTTACCAACATTTCAACTATTCTCTCAGAACTCTTCTTATTGATGTCCACTTGCTTGCACCCCATATTGGTGAATACATCTCATCTCTTGCAGTAGAAATCATCTGCTTTTTTTTTGTTGTTATATAACCTCAGCTGTGCGATGAGTTTGGAAAAAAACAAAAGTCTTGGATTTGAAGTTAATTGTACTCTTTTTCATTATAAAGTGAGAGTGATACTCCTTTCAGTTATGTTGCATCCAGGAGTACGAAAAATACACTTATTATTCAATTGATAAGTGATCTCATGTTTCTATTTTTTTTCCAGATTGTATTAACAATACAATACAAACATAGCAATAGCTAGCCAATTCCATTGTCTTTATAGCTATTATTTCTCCTCCTCTATTACACTTTTCATCTAAACACACTTTGCGTCACGGAATGTGTTCCCTTCACAATATACTATATCGATTTACTATCAGTAAAAGTTTTATAAATTACACAACTACCTTCTGTTAGGTACTATCTATGCTTCATCTACCTCCAGTGACAGGGGTTCTAATTGTTGTCAAGGCAGCCATGTTTCAATCCCAAAATTTGCTTTTGGACCATTCCTGTCCCCAACTCATTCAAGTTAGGTTCCACAGGAAACAGGCGGTAGCTAACTGTGAAGGGCATTGATGGGGCAGTGCTCTTGGAATCAACATTCTTGGAAGAGAAGGAAAGGAAGAAATTTGGACATAGGGAGAAGTTAAGCCAATGCAGTCCCAATAACGGCTTCAGGTAACCCCATAGGGATTTATAGCATTAAGATGCCATGTGAGAATTGTCCTGACTTGGGTGGAGAGGATACTCCTAGAATAGGTCATTGGAAGGGTTTTACCACCAAAAGAGGATGACACTGAGAAAAGTAGATTTCTTCAGCTGAGGCTTGTAGCCAGACTATTCAATTGGCAACACTTTCTGTAGGTGAGGTAATAACATTTCCATTCCAGAGTAGATATTTAGGTGGCATATAACAGCATCCATCACATTTACCTTTTACTTATCTTTTTTCTACCAAATACAAGTATCTTAAAATTAATAGCCATAATTATTAGGGATCTGAATATTAAAGTAGTCACAATTCTGGTTTCACAGAGCCCAACGACTAGTTGCGAGAAACAGAAGTAAGCAGGTAATAAAAAATACTGTAGGGTGAACACCTATAATGTCAATTGGTTGCCATCTTTCAATTCTGAAAAGTGCTCCTGCCTCCTCCTACCTTAGAAATAGAAGTTCCTGTGTCAATGTAATGTAAATATTTGCTCTAAGGAATTTTCACCAGGAAGTTAAGACTGCAAACAAATGAATAACTTAACTGTTTGCTTCAGGAAGTGGTTGCAACAAAAGTACCTGAGAAAAAACATTTTGCTCATCTGAACAAACAGCTGTCAGGTAACATTTTGTACACCTGAAGAAATAGTTCACTTATATCAAAGGTTCCATCAAAACTTACCTCAAAATCCTCACCCCACTTCGTCTACCAATTCTATACTATTATATAAAAAAATAACAGTTCAACTATAAAAAGTTCCCCACCTCAGAAGACCCACTTTAAACCACTTGAACTGAGACTTAATAATCCCATAAATACCCTTCATGAACTTCCTCTGTTTGAGACACTAAAACTGTGCCAAGGTGGTGTTCTCTGTTGTTGCAGCAAATTTAATAAATTTTGGTTGACCCAGTCAATAGATTTTTCTGGTGATATGCAGGGGGGACTATAATTGTGTATTCTGAGGATCATCCCAAGGGCCTCCCAGTATCTTCTTGTTGGCATGGTTTAAGATCCTCTAAGCAAAAACAGTGTCTTCCCCTAAGGCCTTGTAATTACATATCTTGTCCAGGTATCTTGCTGACACTATAGCAAATAATGCCCCACATTTGGGCTGAGTTCAGATTTGTTTGTCTAGATCAAGAATTGTCATGCTCTTGTCTGTGGGCTGTAACTGTTCATTATGTCTATCGCTTCTTTCCTGCCACAACAGTAGAGTTGGATAATTAGGACTGAGAAATATGGTTCCCCTAGCTGAAAACATTTGCTATTTACTCTTTTAAAGAACAGAATTACTGACCTCTTGTCTAGATCCTAACTGCTGAATTTATTTCATCTCCTGAAAATGGGATTCCTCTTTTACAAATAATTGAATTATTTGTTCAGGAATTGGACTTTTTTATCTTTAGCGAAAATGTAACTTTCAATAGCAACACTATAGTTTTTCTCTGTCCTTGTCATTTTTTGTTTTATGTCTCTAAGACAAAGTTCATAAGACAGAGTAGGTATAAACATAGGAGTGCATGTATTATTTCAAATTAGTGTTTTGTATTTCATTGGATAAATACCCAAGAGTGGAATTGCTGGGTCATAAGGTAATTCTATTTTTAATTGTTTCAGAAATCTTCATACTGTTTTCCATAGTGGCTACACAAATTTGCAATTCCACCAAAAGCGAATAAGGGTTTCCTTTTCTCCATATACTCACCAACACTTGTTTATTGATTTATTGATGATAGCCATCTGATAAGAGTGAGGTGATATCTCATTGTGGTTTTTATTTGCATTTCTCTGATGATCAGTGAAGTTAAGCATCTTTGCATATGTCTGTTTGCCATCTGAATGTACTCTTTAGAGAATGTTTCTTCATGTATTCTGCCCATTTTTTAATTGGGTTGTTTGTTTTTTTGGTGTTGAGTTGTATGAGTTTTTTAAAAATTTTAGATGTTAACCCCTTATCAGATGTATCACTGGCAAAAATATTTTCCCATTCAGTAGGGTGTCTTTCTGTTTTGTTGATGGTTTCCTTTGCTGTGAAAAAAAAAAACTTTTTAGTTTGATGGATGGACCTAGAGGATATTATGGTAAGTGAAATAAGTCAGACTGAGAAAGACAAATACTGTATGATCTCTATTATATGTGAAATCTAAAGAACAGAATAAATGAGCAAACGAAACAGACTCAGAGATACAGAGAAAAACAGTGGTGGTTGCTAGATGGGAGGGGCTTGGGGAATGTGGGAGAAGATGAAGGGATTAAAAAATACAAATTGATAGTAGCAAAAAAATCACAAGAATGTGAAATACAGTATGGGGAATATAATCAATAATGTTGTATAGATTACGTAGGGTGCCAGGTAGGTACTAGACTTATCAGGGGGATCACTTCATAGATTGTTTAGATGCCTGAATACTGTGCTGTACACCTGAAGCTGATGCAGAATAATATTGAATGTCAACTATAATTATATATATGGTCATGGGATGTAAAGCACAGCATAGGGAATATAGTCAATGGTATATATTAGATGTAAAGCTATATATAATGTCAGAGGGGTAGTAAACTGGCAGGGGGTTATCACTTTGTGAGGGGTATTAATTTTTAATCATTATGTTGTTTTGTAAACCTAAACTAATAAAAAAATCCCTAATAAAATAGGAAAATAAATAAAAACATTAAAAAAAGACAGAGTTAGATATAGATTTAAGAAGTCCTTTAGACTGTCTTTTTCTATCCCTNATAGTGCAGTGTGTTTTTGTTATGTCTCATATTTTATGTCATTTCTTTGTGACCGCATGCATCTATCTATAAGATGGTTGGTTATAGTTATCATACTACTTATGGATGGCTTTCTCTGGACACAGCTAAGTAACCCATATAGAAATAAAATACACTATTCACTTTATTTGAACCAGGCTAAAAGTAGATTAACAAATTAATCTAGGTACAGAGTTGGCGGCAGTGAGTAAGTTATAAAATAAGGAAATTCATTTGGAAACAGCAGTCACATCCGTTACTGAACTCAATGTAAACACAGAGCAATGAATACTGCTCTGTGCCACTGTTTTTCATCAGGTATTTCTATGTGGAATTATTAGTATTCTAGGGAGGACATTTTTTGTGTGTGGGGGAACCAATTTATTTATGTTGCAAGGAGAATATGCCTATAATGGGAAGGGTGACGTAGATCTGTACTGAAGGCATAATGCTGTGATTATTGTGGCTTGTTAAGATCAGTGGGTGCACAGACAATAGCACTAAGAAAATTACATGATTATCATGTGTTTTATGTCACACTTAATTATATAAATTACACATATTAAAGGTAAGAGAATTAACCCCTGGGTTTGTATGTGCCTGTTGTAGCATGAATATAAGAAAAGAAGAAATTGCAAGAATACCCATTCTCTCAAAAATATCAGAAGAATCAGAACAATATTGTTTGTCTCTACTACTATTAGATATACTCGCCTTTCTAGTAGAAATTTTCATATATCATATATGTGCAACGTTGCTACTCTTATGATAGATGTTGTACCATTATCCTTAAGATTTCAAATGTTTCCTATATCTTAGGAATCAGAAAACTTTGTCTCAGCAATTCCATAAGACTCTGTACTCAAGAAAGCTAGGAATTTTANAAAAAAAAAGAAGTCCTTCAAGATGGTTCTAAGGGCTGATAAGGTCAGAAACACTTATCATATTTGTATCTTTATAGAATAACCTTTTCCGTGGTCAACTTTACAAACCATTATAAGGAGTTTCCTATGTCTCATCTTTGCTTGTCCATTTTCTGTTTGTCTAGATTAGGAACTGCCGAATTATGGCCTTCTGGCCACCTGCTTGTTTACATGTGTGGTGGAGAATTACTTTATTTGGTTACTTCTGTCTAACACTGGGTGTTTTACTGCATTATAATTGGCAGTGGTTGGTCTTTAGGCAGGTTAAGGACAGACATTTGGTTTTATAACACCCTCCTTACAAAGCATTGAAGTTCTTTTAAGGTTTTATAGATCTCATTGGACCTCCAAGCTAAACACAGCTTTCTCCATGTTTTAATACATATGTGCATCTAAGTGGCATTATTTCACCAAGGATAATTTGAAAATTAACTGGCAGTTTCAGGGATGTTTTGACCTGAAAATGGTTGTTCAATTTAGAATGCAAAATAAAGATGAGGACATCTTTATCTGCCTAATGGGCAGATCACTTGGAATAACATAGGAATTCACCCTGTTTGTTTCCATAATTCAGTGATGAATAATGTGTTAAATTTTAACCTGTAAGTTTTTATTCATTATTTTCTCATCTATTTTATTACTACTTGAATGGATTATTTGATATGTGAGGTAATTGCCCTCTATAACTAAGCTACTTTTACACTGTAAAGTCCACAACAGGCCAGAAATCTCTAGCCTACTGTAATATCATACCTAAAATGAGAAGTTCCTGTCCCAAGCCCCCCAAAACCACCAATAAATCTTACATAGGAATTAGCCTTGTAATCAGAGATTTATGGAACTAGATCATGAAAAAGAGCTGTGGACAGATGTTGAATATATAGAAGCAGTCTCATAGATCTTATAGGAAGATTTACTACAAGTGAATCTGCTATTCACATCTATTTCTATCCATATCTGGTCATCTCTTCTTTTTATAAGTGTAACTGCCTAGCATTTTATTACTTTTTTATTGAATGGCTCTAAAACATAAAATAGTATTTAACAAGTAATAAGGATATTGAGGTTCCAAAAATTACTGGATAGCCCATAATGACTGCCATTTGTGAATAGATTATATGGGAGAGAGTCAATATTTGGAAAACTAGTTTTGGAAGCTGCTATGGTTATTGAAACAAGAAGTGATGAAATTTTAAACTAAATATTGAAATAATAGGATAATAAAAAGGATGAATCAGGAAGACTTGGTAATTTATTGATTTTCAGATTCCTAACTAAATATATAGAACATACCTAAGTACTCTGTGTAATCATGTTTCCAAGCTAACTTTTTCTTCATGAACCAACACTGGAAGATTGAAGAGATTGTCAGAATGGTTCTCCTCCATATCATAATTCAGGGTCCTGGGATTACAGATTCTTCCATCTTCAAAACCATGTTTCTATAGTAACTCATTAGGAAGGGAGTATGGCGATCAGCAATCTAGTCATTCAGAAGAGGAAAAGACATGGAGAGGCAGCCATAGGAAGTTTGTTTGTTTGTTTGTTTGTTTTCCTGAGCCATCCTGCCACCTGTTGGCAGCTCAGTGGCTGCTCAGCTCGGGCCAGGAATCAAACTGCTGTTGCTCAGAGCTCATACTCTTGAGCGAACTCTTAACCAACTGAGCCACTTGCCCAGCCCTTCATAGGACGTTTTTGTAGGTTAACTCTAACTATAGAAAACATTACTCTGATTATTAAAATGGGGAAATGTTAAGATTAAGAAAAAACAGGATTTTGAACTTGATTCCTGAATATATTCTAGGGTAGTTTCTGTATTTTATAAAGAAAGTAATGGCCAGTTACTGCAATTTACATTCTTAAATAAAAAGTAAGGCCAAATAAAATAATATCATTATAAAATTTTGATAAGTTTTCTACCTTGACATTAGCTTAAGGTGAGGAAGAGACATATACCCAGGAACTTGGAACTAGACACATGCCATGAAAGGGCAATTCTCAGCAACAGACAGGATGAAGTCCCCTCAGGGATACATGGCTGTAAATGAAAATGGGACAAATCTTAAAAGGAATATAATATGAGGTATAAGACAGAGGTCCAGGCAAACAGTAAAAAGTCTGAAATCAGGCTATAAGGACCTAACAATGTAGTCTGGGTTTGAATGCACTGGATCTGTGGACTTCAAAATCCCTGGTAAACAATGGAGAGAATCATAACCCTATCATATCTGAGGTATTGTAGAACACCCCAAAATATCCTTCTGATGGTGAGCAAAAGGGGTTACTTCTCAGGCCAAGAATGGCAAATGACTCTTCTGATATTCTCCCTCTCCCTCCCCCCCCTCTCTCTCTCCCCCTCGCTCCCTTTCTCCCTCTCTCCCTCTCCCCAGGTTCCTTGAGTAAGTGGCATTATTCACATAATTCCTTGAAGTCCACCTCCCATATATGGCTGCAGAGTATTGTACAAACTCCCTGATTTATTTTCCTTTCAGTGGCTGTTGTCATTCATGTACCCTCAGATCCCTTATATTGACTGAGACATTCATTCCACCTTGACTGAAGTCTTTGGTATCTGATGACTCAGAACTGAATCTCTTGCTGGGAACTGCTCTCAGCCAAAGAGAAATGTCACTCTGTACACATATACTCTCTCTTGAGTGATTCCATCACCATTAGATGGTTGTTGTCAGATTTTAAAGACTCCTTCTTTTTCCCTCAAAGCAGATCATCTCTGAAGGCCGTTTAAGCCTCAACATTCTAGTGAGATTTAGCTGAGCCATTTGTTTCCACTGTATCACAACTCAGCCCATCCCTCATCCAGATTTTACTTTGTTCATAAATGTCGATCCTAAGAGTCATTCCTTATACATGTACTACACAGCAATAGCCGTCTCAGTGTTGTTTTTCCAAAGAAATGTGACTTAAGACACTGTTGTTGCCAAAGATACAACCAAATTATTTCATTTGAAAAGGTTTTGCTGTTAATCTGCATGGAGGGGTGGGGGGGGTGCAGGGAAATCATGAGATTTACAGAGTTCAGTATCTTACTCATAATGCATATTAATAATCATTTCAACAGCTCACTTTTATTGTGCTCATGATGAATGCTACGTACTGTATTTATTTATATACACATATAAACTGATTTTATCTGATCAAATTTTGACATCCTGGGTGATTGAATTGTGTGTCCAGGCAACTCACAGGAGGAAAAAGAAATGGGTATGGCAGTATGCAACCCCAATATAAGACTTTAGAGTAGCACGGTACTCAACAGGCACATATATCACAGTGGTAAGTGATTATGGTTATTTAAGAATTAAATTAGTCTTCTCTTTCAATGCATTTGTTTTAAGTGACTATTAAATTGTTAGAACAATAATATTCATTGCTTGGACCTAATTACTTAATAAATAAAACCTAACTACTTAATAAAAAATTAAAATTTATTCTCAGGTTTAAAGTATACAGTTGGCTAAAGAAATGTATATACATATACCACAATTAATATAGCAAATGACTAAAAGAAAGTCCAGGATCATGAGACCAGGTATTCTATTCAAGTATCACTCTTCCAATGCTATAAATGTGTGTTGATTAATTCTTTGCTGACTTCTTTCTGTAGTAGCCATGATATTTCCTTGGTTATTTCCTAGATCACTAGTATGTGCATTCATCTTATTTAAAGCCAGGTACATTTTTGGTTTTGTGAAAGATAAAATTGACTTTCAGCTATGTTCTTGGTGGAAAACATGTGGATAATATATGGATTTTCTAGGGAAATGTCTTCCTTATAGGTCTGCCTAAAACATGATTATAGGTTAGGTTCTTTAAAAAAGAAGAAACCGAACAAATAAGCAGCTTAAAGTAGTGAAATCTTTTACACAACTATTTAGCAATTTTATACAACTCTGACAAAAAATTATTAAATGCAAGTTGCCAATACATCCTGAAAATATGTAGCTTTGTGTGGAGATAATTTTTTTTTTTTAGTTTAAAAGATTATTCCTTCCCAAATATAGAAATTTTTTTAAAAACTCCACTTTCACTTTATATTGGAGTAGTCCTGGATGATCAAGTCTCACCTTGAGAATTTATTTGTAAAGAAAGATTATTTCTGGTTTTAGACTCTACTCAGTGAAGGAGTTCAGGACATGCCACCCCCATAAAGGCCATTTTGGCATATTGATTATTTTGAGCTAAAGACACTTGAAAAACAGCAGGTGTAATAAGGGCACTCTGACCTCCCCTTTTCTTCCTGAATTCAAGAGATGAAACTGCCATGGGAAAGATGCCCTCTCTATACAGGAGGAAAAAAATGTTTTTCTCATTAGAGATGAGTTGTCAAGGGCAAGAGAAATCTGTAAAAACAGACCTTGTTAATATAACTTTTATCTTCCTTTATTCTCCACATATATTTGAGTTACTCTTCCACTATTGCCAATCTTTGTTCAACCTGGTATATAGGCACTTTGGCTTAACCACATTTTTCAATTTTCATTTTCCTTTGGTGCTTCCCATGTATATGTAAAATTTATTAAATTACATTTGTATGCTTTTCTCTTGTTAATCTGTCATGTCAATGTAGTTCTTATAGAAGCCACAGAACCCAGAATGTAGAAGCAGGTTTTTTCCTTGCCAACATCAGTGTCAATGTTTTTTTATTTTGGAGATTTCCCAGCAATACATGACATCTTGTGTCAGAATGCTCTAATTTCTCTTTGGAAATGTGTTCAAATATTTATCATAAAACAGTTGTTTCAAAAACATGATTTTAAAAGAGTCTATGAATAGTCTTTAATTTTAAACACTTAGGTTTAAAATGTTTTAGTGATTCACTAAGAGAAATGGTACTTATAATGTTTAGAGTTTTAAAAGGAAAATATCTGACAGTTTTGAAAGTGATCCAGAAAAATTTTTTAATAAGTGGAAAAATATATATATATATATAAATTACACTATCACAGTGCTATGTCTGAGTCTCTTTGTGTTCATTTAATAAAAAAAAATCCATAAAAATTTTCATTAAATGACACCTGTTCAGCCAGGTTCTTACTTACTGACAAGACAGCCTGAATATAAGGCCTGCATTGTATTTTGCTAATTTCAAAAGATAATATAGCTCTAGTGGAACCATTTTATTATATTCCAAATGAAAGTGTCCAGGGAAGTATGGAGATATTTAATAAGCTCAACAAACCTACAGTATGACTCATTACAACCATAAAAGTGGAAAATAACATTTTACTGCTGTTTGCCTATGATTTTAATTCTGCAATTTCCCAGCCATGCAAAACTATTGAAAATGAAGAAATAAATTTCTACAAAATTTTTACCTTTGAAAATTAAAATTACATTTAAGGTTTTGCATTCTATTGAACATCTTACCTTAATGTTTTATTAAATTATGATGAGGCTATTTCAGCTGGTGTTTTGGCATAGTTGGAAGATGGATTTCTGATACTCCATTTTGTCTATTTCACTTACTGGCAATATTGTCATACACAGATCAGTTAATCTTGCCTCTAGAATAAAAGTTTTACAGTAGTTTTTATGCAGCAAAAAGGTGCATTTTTGCTTTATTTTCTCAAAAAGGATACTGCATTATTTCAAGAGTGGTGGTAGACAGCTTTCATAGGATTTCATAAATAATTGAAAATAATTTATTAAGATAAAATGAATATTCAGCATGGTTGTGCAAAATCATTTTAATTTTAACATGCTTTATCTTTATACAAAGTTACTTATTTTTAATAAGCAATATGTGAAGATGCTGCACAAAATTTCCCCCTAATTTCTATTTAAATGTGTTTTTTTTTTAAATGATCTACAAATATTTAAAAACTGATCTTTTGTGTTATTGGAATATAAATGAAATGTAGGAAAGCAAGGACTTCAGTAGTCATTCTAATTTAAATCTTTAATTACAAAACCAAATTCAAGATCATTACAGAGTATGTAAGGCAAGTAACATTTATAAACAATTAAGAAATACAATATCTGGCCTCAGGAATAAAGTATAGTGACATAGTCAAAAATAATATTTAAATTAAAATATAATAATAAAAAGTTAAAAGATTGCATGTGGCAATAAGCAATTAGTTAAATTAAAATTTCAAGTAATAATTCTTGAGTTCAGTATTGTTAGATGACTCAAGTTCTGGGATGACTTCATAGAAAATGGCGCAACTTAATTTAGGTTTTCAAAGATCTATAGAATTTAAGGATGAGATTGAATGGTGGCAACATGACATGCAAAAGTAATTAAAAGAGCAGAAGTGCAAAGTAAAATGTGTGCAAGATATTTGGGGGATTCCAAAAAAGACGTTGATTAAATCAGATGCTTTATGGGGGGATAGTAGAGAATATGGCCTAAAAAATAGGGTTGGACAAAATTGCAGTGTTTTGAATAATTAATTCATTTAGACATGACATTAGAAGCCAAGCACAGTAGTTGACTGATTGAATCATTGATTGATTAGGTGAGTGGTATGATAAAATATATATTGTTTTAGGACTAAGAAAGAGTCAGTTCCATAGGAAGAATTGAGCCTTGCAATCATAATATATTGTTTTTCTGTATTGTGAATTTTATCCTATTCATTGTTATTCTCTAAAGATGTGGCAAAACAATTTATTTTTGAATATCATATAGTATCCAAAAGTTGGTATTTTTCGTATCTCTGAGTTCAGCCTAAGAATTGCAACTATTGGCAAAAACTCAGCACAGTATGACCTGGTTAATCAATAAACTTCATAATTTTCATTCCATCTTTTTCCAGATATTTTTCGAAACAAATATAAAAAGTGAATTTAAATGAGATTCTCAGTCCATTGACTGTATGGGGAACATGGTAAGTTTAGTTATAAGACAGGAGAGGCAACTCAAAATAAAGATAAATGGCACTGTTCATAGATCAGTGGTAGGATTGGAATGAAGAACATAGAACTGAGATATATTGTGGAGACAAAAGGGGAAGGATTTTGGTAAATGGATATGGCGAGAAAGGGAGAGTGATGAGTTACAGGTGCACCCAAGTATTCCAGCTTGAGTAACAGGTTGAATGGCCATGCCACCGAACAAGAGCTCAGTTATTAAAACGAGTAGTTTTAGGAGAAATCATGATATATTTTTTGAATATGTCATGGTTGGAGAACATCACAGTGAGGGGAACCTTCTGGGAACTCTCAAAGCTGAAGAGGTGATTATTTGAAGAAGTGATAAGGGATGCTGAGGGGGAAAGGTTAGAATGTTTTGAGGAGAATCAGAACAAAGACCTCACACAAGCCAAAGGAGTGTTTCAAATAGGCGCACATTATCAATGATGTCAGATGTGACAGAATGGCCCGTAACATAAAGTGTGCCAAGATAATGAAGCATTCTAGTAAAGTATTAATCTAATGAGGCCCTTAGGTACAGTTTATAAGGAATTGGTGAATGTTTTTCTTTGAGGAAAAAAGTCTTTGATTGATATTCATTACAATGCACTGCAAGGATAAGATGCACTATTTATTATAATAAATTGTCTCTAGAGCACATTGAACATCCCAGTTAATTAAATAATACCGCAATTTATTTCCATTTATGTTTTATTATTTTTCCCTGGTGGAACCTAAAACATCTAATATCTTGGGCCAGAATGTATAGTGCGTTTCTGAAGCGCCATTAAATTTTGTTGTTGTTGTTTATTCAATGCATTGAAGACAACAATATACTTGGCAGACCTATATAAATGTAGAAATTGGCTTCATTCATCTGTGTGATCAAGGACAGTTTCACATTAATCCTAGAACTGATCTCCTAATGCAGTCAGTTTCTTAATGTGTAAATTACTTCCCGGGTGAATTGAATCATTTTTGAGTCAACATTAATGTTTGTAGGTCATGATTAGTTACTGACATAGGCCAAGTTTGCATAATAGCCACACAAGGAATGTTTAGAAGGCAAGAATTGTAGACATTTAATTTATATAGACACCTAAATAGGTATAAATGTACATACAGACAGACAGAGACAGATACAATCAGAATATAAGATAACAACCTTATAATTTATCTTATTCTTTATTCTGAACAAGTTCTTTTGCTCATTAGAAGACTGAATAGTAGATAAATTGATTTTTAAAAATTCACTGATTATGATGAACCAGCACTATTTTAACATCTAGGGACATAGTAGTGAAAATAACATATTGGCCTTCTTGTCATGAGGCTTACAATTAGTTGGAAGTATAAATGATAAGTCAAATAAGTGAATACAATATTAGTAAGTGGTATGAAGAATCTAAAATAAAGGATTTGATAGACAGTGATAACTCGGGAGTATCTGACAAAAATTGGATGATGTATTTTTGGTTTCCCATTCAACATCCATTGTTGTCTTACTCCATGTCAGCATAACAGCAGTCATATATCCAGCCCTCTGAGGCCATGCAAAAACTGGTCACAAGGGAAGATAATTCCTCTCAGAGGTCCAGCATGAGTCTTAACAGCATGAGTCAATCAGAGCACATATACCTTTGATGACTGCGTAAGTCCCATGGTAGTCACATGACTTAAGTTTGTTCAGTCAGGTAGAATGAAGAGTTTATTTCATGGATGAGAGGAAGGCTGAAAGGTTAGTTGTCTTACAAGTGGTGACATAAACAGGAAAACATTTTACTTGAAGCCATTCTGTAACCACAAAGGAAATGCTGAGGAGGAAGCTAGCTGGTTCTGGTGGAGTGCAGACAAAGACTGAGCATCGACTTCTACTCGTATCATTAAGCCACTGAGTCAAGCAATTCTGAAACCTATCTGTATATGAAGATTTGCTTTTAGGTAAAATAAATTTCTTTATTATTTAAGTCAATCTGATTTGAAGCGAATGTTACTTACATCCTACACATACTAATACTAATGCATATCAGCATACTAACTAATAGAGGAATCTCCCCTGAGGAAGATATATTTAATTTGAACACTAAGTTTGAGAAAGACAATCAATCATTCAAGCATCAGCAGAAATATTGTAGTTAGTGGGAGCAGTGCAAATATCTATGCAAGAAATGACCCCAAAATATTAGCATGCAACAGAAAGAACACTGATGTGGCTGGAGTTTATTGAATGAGGGGAACAGAGTTTTGAAGATTTGATACAAGTAGGTGGGGCCAGATCCTGTAGAAACTTGTAAGGATAGTTCTTTGTATAAAGAAGTCATGGATACATAGATAGTGTGTAAGACTGTTCTACATCTTGTATAAAACTCAGGGAAGAGGGATGAAGCATCAGCCATGATGTGAGAGGTTGCTGTATTTCCTTTCTTTTTTT
>NW_017732900.1:168066-172765 GCF_001890085.2 Hipposideros armiger
ATAAAACTATTTCCACATAGAATTGTACCCAGAGAAAATATTGATCATGGGATAAATTAGAAGGACATTTTTAGGGATGCAAGTCGTAAGAAACTAACATTTCCATTGCATGGCTGGAAACAATGTTTCACAAAGCAATGAAGACATCTAATAAAGAAGAACTGTGACCCATGAAATAATAAACCCAACTCATAAAATAAAGGACATCCTCCAGATGACTGAGGGTGAAGAAATGCCTGAGGATAAGATCTGCACAGCTGGCTGGCAGAGAAGATAGCCATGATTGTAGCAGGAGGACAAAGAGCTTCAGAAGAGACATCTGAAGAAGAGAAAATTGGAAGATCATGTATGTGATAGGTTTAAGTGTAGCTCAAGGAGATACATGTGCCTGGGGGAGAATTAATGCATAGGGACAATGTAAAACATGAAAGTGAACAAACACTTGTTCATTTCTGGGGAAAAAAACAAAAAACAAAACAAAAAACCCACAAGATTTTATAAAATATGGAAATGTGACCATAATATACAACATGGCTATGAGTGTTATTTACGTAACTATAATAATATAAGTACTGAATAGTTTTGCAACCAAAAAATTAGATAGTGGAGGAAGGATAAGATGAGCGGTGGAGGGGAGAGTACCTCATTTTTATAATAAGAAGTTAATGAGCAATATCTAAAACTTAAAATTTAACAATATAATTAAATGATTTAGCAGTGTAATGAACATATATTTTTATAGCTAAATGATTTGAAAATGAATAGAAAGTCGAGTGGGGAGGAGCGAGGTAGGAAACTACTGCTTTTCATTATACACCAGGCTGAATTTGTTGTACATTTATAATTTGTTGTACATTAATGAGTTATATGAGATAACTTATATAATGAGTTAAGTATGAGAACTTAAATGTTCTCATACACACACAAAAAATATAAATAGGTGATGTGATGGGTATATTAATTCACTAGATGGGGAAATGCTTTCACAATGTATCTATATATCAAATCAACGTAATGTGCACTTTAAATATCTCACAAGTTTGTCATTTATACCTCAATAAAGCTGAAAAAATGTGTTCTGAAATAATGAAATAATAATAAATAGAAGCAATTCATTTAAAAGGTAGTATTCAATGGTTCAACTCATCAACACATTGAGGTAAAATTGGAAATGTAAATACTATTATAAATCATTTCATATGACATGTTAGTTTATTTATTTATTTTTAAATGTAGACACTTTCAGTAGTCTTTCCATTTCCAGTCAGCATTTTCCTCTACACACTGAGGGGAGCATACTCTAAGAACCTGTGACTCTATGCCTGGGGCATTTATTTTTCTTTTTTGCTTTCAGTGTGAATTCACCCCATTTCTCCATGTGAATGACAGTGATTGAGGTTCAGGTCCTCAAAAGTTGCCATCAAATAGTGATGGTTGGAGAATCACTAGCCCACTATGCTGCTCCGCTACAGTGCCCCCACCACCACCCCACCCAATGAACCCTATCTCTCAGTGTACTCATGCTTATGAGGTTCAATCATCATATCTAAGATGGCTTTGTAGTTCTCTTTAACCAAAGAATGCAGAGGAAATGACATATGGTGCAAGAATCTCCCAGCTGAGCCTAGTCAACTCAAAGAATTGTGAAAGAAAATAAAGGTGCTTTATGCTTTTAAGTTTGGGGTGGTTTATTACACAGTAGTAGATAACTGAGACAAGAGTTTGTTTATTTTTTCACTGCTTTGTTGGGGAAACCTCAAGGCCTTTCCTANCTTCCCTCTTGAATCCACACAATTAATTTCCTTTCTTCTTTCAGCTCCTGCTCAATGTCCCTCATCAATGAGACCTTCATAAAGCAGCCTACATAAAATAGGATGCCACCCCTTCTGCATGGTCTGTCCCTTGACCTCTTATACATATAGCTCATTATCACTTGATTTATTATGTGTTTATTTTCTGTTTCCTTCTGCTAAACATAAGTTGCATGAGGGCAGGCATTTTGCATGTGTTTTTGTTTTGTTTTGCCACTGTAGCCCCAGCACTTAGAATAATGCAGGGCACAGAGTATGTCTTCAACATTTATCTGTTAAATGGATGAAAAACTTGAAGCTTTAATGAACAGTATTGTCACTATTTATGTATATGCCCTGTTCCCCTTACTAAAATTTAACTCTTAGATGGCAATTTCTTTTGTAGTTAGTTCTACTAGACAATTGCTAAACAAGAAGGGACTGACTAATGTGTTTGTATAATTTAAATAGTTAACAGAAAATGGTAAAAATTTATTAAGGAACATCATGGGAAAAAATGGTTCAATTGCCTTTCAAGATGTTTCAGATGAGCATAGCTTTGGTCCTAGTAAATACACTGAAGAATACAGTGATTAAGATTGTTGAGGGTCAATGTTTGCATTATAATATAATCATTAAGTATTTAACAAATACTTATTGAGTGCTCATATCATGCTATCCACTATGCCAAAACCTGAAGATACAATGGGAAGACACTATCTCTGTTCTCCATCGACTTGCAGTCAACTGGGGATACAGAGGAGTAATCAGGTGGTCAATAGAGTCTGATAAGATGTCGTGTAGGAGGGCAGCTAACTTAGTCATGGGGATAAGGGAGATGTTTCTGGAATACATTATACAAAATACCACATTATTTAATAATTAATAACATAGCCTTAGTTAAGTATGGAAGATTTACATATACCAGGGGTGCCAAAAAATGTATATAAGTGGACACTTCGGTCAGTGTTGCTCAAGCAGTAGTCCACCATAATCAGAAGTGTCTGGATGCTGATGGTAAGCGCTTTGACCAAATCTTGTAATTGCAGAAGTAAAATGTGACTTGCATTCATCCTTTGTTATCGGTATATACTGAGTATTACAATTTTAATAGTTTTCCTTTCTTAAAATGTGTATACATTTCTTTGGCACCCTCTGTGTATACGCAGTGTGACAAAAGATATGGTGGATGTTTAAATTTAAAAAATGATTACAGTAAAAGACACATTACCATTATTCCCCCCTCAAAGTACCCCCCCCCTCACTTTGAACACACCTATCCCATCGTTCTTGCCACTTTCTGAAGCAGTCCTGGAAGTCCTCTTTCATGAGTGTCTTTTCTTCATCCTTCATTATGACAACACTCCATGTCACACATNTGTGTTTATGTGTTTGCTGTTTACTCATTTCTACTAGCACAGAGTAGGTACACTCTAAGGTCTACAAGAAAGAAGAGGTGATTTGAGAATGAGGCCCCTGTGAACCTCTCTGTACATGTTAACAACGAAAGTGCTTCTCTTTAAAGATTTCATGTGACTGTTGTTAAACCTGTCTGTAAAACCAACCAAATCTTTCTTTTATGTTTACATATATGGTTTGGTATGTGGTCCTGTTAGTATTAACTTTACAAGCTCCCCTTTCTCCTGTCTTGTGATAATAGACTACTCCCAAGACCTCAGGGGTGATGGTCAATCCCAGCCAAGGCATTTATTGTTTCCTGTAGTCAATGGTATCACAGGCTCTGATTTGATACCCCTCCCTGATCTGTAGTATTTGCTATGTGGTCTGTCATCCCTCTGCAAAAGAGATCTTGAAGAAGTGCTGTATGTTTTACTTCTCTGTCCCTTAACTATGGGCTTGGCCATGTTAATTGCTTTGATTAACAAAATGAGACACAGGGATAGTGTACTACAGGGAAACCGAGGCCCAAGGAAGACTGTCATGTTTCCCCTTGCCATCTTGGGTCTCCATGATCACTATGAAAAGAGCATCCTAGGCTGGAGAGAGGATGAGAGATCTGTGCAGCACAGTTGATCTCGCCAGACCAGATGAGCTGGCCTTTAGACTTGCAAGCTAAATAAAAGATTATTATTTATTGAGGTTTTATAATTGTATTTTGAATGTAGGATTATTTAGGAACATTTATATATATATATATATATATATATATATATATATATACACTCTCTCCCATATACCAGGTCTCAGTGATAAATTAAGGTACAAACAATAGACACGAATAGGCAAATCTGAGTCCTTCCCAGGCATTTTATATACTAAAACATAGGAAAATAATCCTTTATCATCTAGGATCACAATATATGGATACAATTCAGAACTGCACATTTTCTTGTTTGTTGGCATAAGGAGAAAGGAACCCACAGTAAGAAAAAAAAAAGATGCTGACACATAGGGATAAGCAGGCATTAGAAACAGAAAAAGGAGTTCTAACAATGCTTTAGTCCCTGAAGTCTGTTATTCTTAATAACTCCTCCACTCGTTTATTCCCCTCCAGCGGTGTAAAAGCCTGAGCAATATAGTAAGACACAGGCTCTAGAATGTGAAATTGGTTGATTTGAGGCACTGAGAGGGGAAAGATCTTGAGTTAGAATGAATGATAGACTTCTTCCTATGCAAGTTTTTTAGCAAGCTGCTTCCTTTTTTTTTTTAGGAGCTCAAACCAAAGACTAAAGAGGCTTATGAACCTTTGTTTCCTCCATTTATTCTATTTTAATAATACTTCTAGCTCTTTAAAGCAGCTGGAATTATATTTATTTATGCATAAAATAGAACTCAGATTTAATTTTTCTTCAAGTAGATAGACAATTGTCCTAACAGTATTTAAGTAGTTTGTCTTATGTCATTGAAATGTCAACTTTGTTATATAGTAAATACATATGAGGTGTGAT
>NW_017732900.1:176999-180520 GCF_001890085.2 Hipposideros armiger
TAGAAAGCTAGTGTAATAATCCTGATGAGAAAGAAAGGTGACCTGTAATAAAATAAAATAATGAGATCATGGAAGGACGCAAGTATCTGAATATGAAAGCTAAGTTAGAGGTAGGATCAAAAGGAATTAGCAATTGTTTTGGATATTGATGGTAAGTGACAGTGAAAAGTCAGGTGAATCACTCTGCCTTAGGTGACTCGATGCATAGATGATACAGGAGGGAAATTATATTTAGGGAGGAATTTTATCCACAATTGAGTTTGTTCAGAATTGGACATGTTCAGTTGAACTACCTGTATGATGCCCAGTAGGCAATTGTATATATGTGATATCTTGGGACTGGGGTTACAGAATGTGATCTAAATGGGCTGGAAATAATAAATTAAAAATTACCAGAATCCAGAAGGTAATTTGGTACTAATTTTGTATGAGATATCTCACTATAATAATAGTAATGATTAATGCTGTTTGATAATTTATGATTTACATAGTACTTTGACATACACATTTTGGTTGTAAGTCACTGAATATATACCACATATAAATGAAATTAGAACTCCTTTTACACTAAATAGTAGTAGCATGTCAAAAGATAAGCCTATTAGGCTATGGGGACTCCCTATGCTAAGCCTGAATTATCTCAATGATTCTGCTACTTCTGGTTTGGTTCAAAGTGATTATCTTTTTTTTTTTTTTTTTGTATTCCTGAGTAAGCAAAACCTGTATTAGTCCATAGAAAAAAATATGCAAATTTTAAAAAAGTCTTAAGAGAAAATAAGCAAATGGTAATTTCAAATATACTTGAGACACACCACAGTTATGAATTTCAAGATTGAAGCTTTCAAAGTTACACCTTTATAGCATTTTGATGATTTGGCTTAGGAGTGCTGTTTCAACTTTGAGTTGAAAAAGAACTACCTAAGGAAATTCACCTTTTTTTTGGAAGAGTGAATAAGTTCCATGTTATGCCACTTCCAGCTAAGAATTTCTCTGAAAGAAGCCTCTACTGAGGATGAAAGTCGCTGATGGAAACACAGATCCTTGAACTGCCATCTTCCGTCCCTGTCTTTCAAGTCAGCAAATCAGGACACTTCTCTTGAGCAGGTCTAGCTAGTGCAGATCAGTTCGGACATAGACTGATTCTGTAGATCATGACCTTAAATTTGTATAGTCACTTGAAAAGAATGGACTCCCTGAATTTGACTGAGCAACTTTTTTTTTTTTTCATTGAACTGCTTGGAAAGCTACTTCTGTGTATAGCACATTTCCACAATAGAAATTCAAGGATCTTTTCTATCTCAATACTGTCAGCCCAAATGATTTCAAGCAGTTTCAGTTCTGCCATCTGTAAGAGATGAATTTGTTCAATCAACTTAAATCACTGTACCAGCTCAGCCACTGCACCAGAAAACTCTAGTTTTATCTAACTGTTCTTGTTCCAAGGTTAAATTAATATCTGAGGATCCACATTTTGCCCCAAGCTAGTCACTTACATATTTGTAATAATACATTTGTAAAAGAAATAATAATTTAGCTAATTTAAGAAGTCGCATGGAATGAAATGCATGTTTGGACTTCTACTGAAAACTACTTCAAGATGTATTTTTAATTGATAGAAATAATACTTTCTGCATTTTATTAGATGAATTTTCATCTACATATGGATATTGTTTATTCTACCTTCTTAACACGTGTACACACATGCGTGCACACAAAGAGGCCTATATGCAAAAGCCTCAAATTCTGTTTACCTTTAAAATTTTCTGATCTTCTACACCTATTCACCTTATCACAACTCTTTTTACACATTTAACTTTCTATATTTATTTCCTTTTCTCACCTACAACTACCTTCACCTGCCTTGAACCCTTATCTAAAGCTAGGAGCTCATTTATCTTTCTTTGTTTTATCTTTCTAAACATATTCCCAGGAAAGTTACTTATAATTATTTTTCAAAGCACTGATAATACAAAATAAAACATTTTTTAAAACCCCTAAACAAGGTATTTAATGTAGCTTAGGAAATACTCTTTCACACCTCAGAGTCTGCAACGTGCAAAAGCAGCCATCTTGCATTTGCAAGGCCCCCACTTATGGTCCAGCTAATTTGCACTCCCGTTTGCCTTCAGTCCTTTGTGCATGCTGGTCTCACTGGTTGCAATAAGGTTCTTTCTTCTCCCTCCATTCTCTTGATTTATTCCTAAATAGGTTTCTGTTCTCAGTTTAGAAACTGCTTTCTTCTGCTTAAAATCCCCAAACTGATTAAGTGTCAATACTATATGACTTCATAGCATCCTTCTCACAGAATTAAGATTAAGTGAGAGGTTTAGCTTTTCTCATTATTCTTCTTGAATAGCATGCCATTTATTTCTATAATTTTCTTCGACTATTTTTGAAATAACACATTTAAAAAAATCGTGTTATTTTATTGGAGGGGGTCATACACATCTATTGTGCAAACTTTGGAGAATCATGAAAAATACAATAACTCACTTCTATAAAAATGTGGTTTTTGTTTTGTTTTTTAGTCTCAGAAGTGAACTTGTGATAGGCATGCACAGGGATAAACATAACTGGAATTATTTAAAAGTAAATACTGTTACCATTTTGAAATTACAAAATACATTTTGATGTAATGACTGATTTGGACCTCAGAACACTCCAACGGGATGAGGATGATAGGTAGTGTAATCTAAATTTAGACCCAAAGATTCTGTGGTTTTCATCAGGCATGCATTGCTTTATAGGATTTTTTTGCTAATCTCAACAAATGTCCCCTATGTTACTCACCCAAAGCTGTCCACAGAAGAAAGGATAACACGAGTTTGACTAGTCTGTGGATAAGGGTTTTATTCCATTTTTACACAAAGGAAATTATATTGCAAAGAAACTCAGTTGCACAACTAATTAAGAGTGAGTAATACAACTTCAGTTTTTACATTCAGATGCTGAATTATTTATTTTAACTGCTCAGTGATCTAATAAATGAAAAACATTTAGTACCTTGCCTGGAAAGTAGCAAGTGTTCATGTACTATTAGCAATTATCATTTGTTTATTCTTATTTCAAAAAGTGAAATAGACTTCATACTATCTTGAAACTTCTCAGTAAGTTTGACAAATCAAAACCAGAAGTTACCCAAAATGCCTTTATTTTTGTAGGCACAGTATAAATATTTATAAGCATCAAGATAAGTGAGATGTTGTGATGTCTGGATTTGCTTTAAAATACTGCAGCAAATAACACAACAAACAATGAGTGAGAGAGGTTAGATACAATGAAAAAATGGTACAATATGAACAAGTATTAAACTGGAAAATGATTCCTTGGAGGTCCATTAGACTTTCTCTCTTATGTTTGAAATTTTCCAAAATAGAAAGTTAGAATTAAATATACATATATACACTAGAACCACTATATGCATTGCCAAAGTACAACATAAAGATACATGTGTTAACATTTGAGAATGTTAGAGAAAGAGGGAGGCGTTATTAAAAATATTTGCATGTAATTGAATACAA
>NW_017732900.1:184885-190293 GCF_001890085.2 Hipposideros armiger
AGTGCACCTGTTACATACTTATTATTCTGTATCATATTTGTCTTTTTTTTACTCTTTTTCTTCATTAATACTATTACAATTTTGAAGGTAAGAGGCATATCTTCTTCCCATTCAAATTATGAAACAATGCTATGGGAACACCAATGCTTAATTCTATATTCTCCTTCATGAACACATAAAAGATTATAGCTTTTATATAATAAAATGCAGCCCTGTGATTATTTATGGGCAAAAATAAGTGACATTTTTCACTCTGTGCTGAATCAGCAAATTATTCATCACTTTCCCTGGAATAGATATGATGGGGGATGTGTGTTGAAATAACAGAACATTGATTAATCTAGGTTCCTAAGTAAACATAGAATGGAGACACATTACTTTTCTTTGTTAGTCAGTAATATCTTGGGGTTAATTTGTTTACCACTGTTCATTTTTACTTATCCTAAGTAATACAGCACCCTGAGCACCTATATACATGCTTGATTTACAATGTGTAAAAAATATGAATTACATGAACAACTGAACATAGATCTCTTCAGCTGAAACTCTAAATGTCACCAACATTGAAAATAGATATCATGTTGCCGTTTTCCCATAGATCAGGGTAAGCATCTTTTTTATTCATATTCTTTATGACTTACTACACAAGGTGCTTACCAATGTCAAGAAACTTGAAGGATCTCAGGTGTTACCACCCTGCTGACAAGCTAGTGACTTAGGCTGATATGGCTTTATGGATGCTGACAGAACACATGAGACTCCTGGGACAGAGACAAAGGACCTCAGAAATCACAGCAGGCAGCATGTATTTCATGTTTGCCCTGGCTTTACTTATTCCCCAAATACCACAGAGTGATTCAGAGTGACTCAGTGGTTTCTGTCCAAAAGCAATGACTTCGCATCACATCTGAGGAACCCTGACCTAATAGCTAGGTAGCTAGGAACAACCAAATCATTTAAAGTAAGTGCAAGCAAATCTTGAATATTGTTCTGGTCAAGAAATAAATCTGTCATATAATTTAGAGAGAAAGACACTATATATACATCATTGAAATATATATTCATTTGTTTATTTCAGTGACATGTTTTGGAGGCATCAATGAAAATACAGCCTGGAACAAAAATTGTTAAAAAAAACTCCTGCATGGAAGACATGTAGAAACACAAGAGACCATAGAAAATTGTCTTCTAGCAATTGAAAAAACAGATACTCAGGGAGTTGAGCTTTTCGAAGGGTTGGTGGACTATGGATTCCTACCAGAAAAATATTTTACATTCTCATTCACTCATTCCACAATTATTTCTTGAGAGACATTTATGGAACACCTATAGAGTTTGGTGCTTAACACACGTGTAACTGCCTATTCTATTACTTTTATAGGTGATATACATAGAAGAAATTTTGAGAGTTCCAAATATGCCAGATTGAGACTAGTCAAGGATAGGCAAGATTGAGAAAACAATAAAAAAAAAGCAACAAAAACAATAATACCTAAATTTTTTTGATACTTTTTTGATCCCAGATGACTTTAAATAGTTATACCGTTCGAAAAGAACTGTTAATTAAGAATGTACTAGTATCNGGGAAGGGCTAGTGAACGTTTCACTGAGGAAATTGCTTTTGGTTTCATAAGTATTGGACAGAAAATGAAAGGGGAAAAGACTATTCAATAACCAATTAAAGGGGCAAGCTTAGAAATGCAGATGGAAAGCAAATGGTGCAGAACCTTGTAAAGCAAGCTATATAGATTATCTACGTTTTCTTCAAGGTAGAAGAAATGCCTAAAGGAGTTTTGGAAGCCAACTGGTATTGCCAGATATGCATTAAAGCTACACTTCTGGAGTGGTAAGCAGAGAAGCCCAGCTCTGTTTAAGATGTATTAAGGCAATAACCTAAGAGGTATATTAGAGTGCAGGGACATGGAGATAACTTAATTAGAAGAATACTGGGAGGTAAAATCAGTAGGGCCTAGTGATGAATTGACAGGGTTAAAACCAGAGGTAGTGGCTACCGCAGTGACTGTTTTGTGGCTTGAGCCATTAGATAGAATGAAGTGGGCTGTGATAGAATGAAGTGGGCTGTGATTAGAAATAGAGAAGACTAGAAGAAGAACAGCTTGGGGGAGGGTGGGAGCTTAAGTTCTAAGAAGTTTGTAAAATTGTTGCCATCAATTTGGGTGTTTTGTTATCCAAAAAAGTAGCCTGTGCTTTACACTAGGAACTTCTCCAGCAGTAAAGAACATTCCTTCTCTTTCTTTCTCCCTCCTGTAGGAGCAGTAGATCTTTGTTTCATTACTGTCTGGCACGGGCCGCTCTCTTCATTTAGAGTTATCTGATATGAAAATGAGCTCAGCGCACAGAAGGTGAGATTCAGACGAGGAAAATTGCCTCCCATATGGCAGGCTACTGAATACTGTTAAGGAAAAAATTAGGAATATCATCACCTTTATCAGAAAATGGCACACAAAATGTCTCAAAGTCCCAGCATCAATTAACCTGTTTGTTCAATGTCATTAGCGATTATCATTTACTAAGCAATTCTCATTGTTCATTTGGAACGTTTCTTTATTTAGCCCTTTAGAAGTCAATTTTGAATTGGCATGTCACTTTGCCCCAGTGGACACTTTGGAAACTAGGATAGGCAGGGTAAACGATGATTTTTAAATTACCTCGAAACATAATTCTTTTTTTATAACAGTATATATGTATTTTTTCTCCTTTAAACTGAAACAAAGGTGCTGACTTTTTTCTGAATTATTTTATAAAATTAAATTAGCTTTTTTCATTTCAAATGACTTGAACACTTAAAAAAGGTTATGTACAAAAATTGTAGTAATGAGTCAACATTAATATTTAGATTGGATCTAGTGTCAGATCAATTTTTGGGTATTTTCAACTTTTTAAATGATAGGCATTTTAACTTATTTTCATACTTCTTGTTGCAGCACTTCCTCAGGTTTTTCTGTGCTAAAAACACTAAAGGAAGGAAAAGATAGAGAAGTCCCAGTGTCGTTGAGTCCTGAGCTAATGTCAGGACTTTAATGTCAGTGTTTTCATTTCTCAGATCTGAAGAAATGAACTGTCTCAGGGCTAAATTGGAAGTTCCATGGCCAGACACAGTCCCTTTTCCCCAATTCTAGACATGGTTAGGACCCCAGCCACTTTCTAATAAAAACATGGTCTAATTTTATAAATGCCAGGTTTAGCTGTAAAATTAAACATGTTGTGAATAAATATTGGCATGGCTAATTAAAGGAAATTATTCATCAGATTCCAGAAATGTATGTTTTAGGAATACTGAGCTTTTTTGGATCAAAACTATGCCAGCAAATTTGAGGATACGCACATTGTTCAGTGATTTCCATGTGTTTCTAAGTATATATATTTTACAAATGAGAAATATTTTTAATCTGGGATTTGTACTGTCTGATACGAGGTCTGATAATTAAGTTCGTGAACTTGCCACCATGTGCTTGCCTTGACAGCACTGTACAGACAGCTTGGTAAGTTTCATGACCTTGGTATATCACTGTCTCATAGCTGTGTTTGTTTAAATGTGTGGTGGTGTCTTGCTGAGTGGCATTCATTATTGTTGTTGAGTGTTTTTGTGTGCCATTGTGAGAATGCCTGAGCTTGAATTAGNTATTTCCTTTTTAAATAGGAAAGCATTTCAAAGAATTGAGGCCATTTTTGCCATCTTTTAAACATTTTTGAATAATTAATGTAACACTGAGCTATTTGCACCGCTAAAATGATATGAGATGCTGAAAAGAGTTCACGGTATGTCAGTTTGACTATTTGCTGCATATATAAATTCATAAACATGTAGTAGGAAATTATAACTGAGCCTTTTTCTATTTATTGCATATCTCTCTGATAATAAACTATGCAAGATCTTATTTCTGCAAGAGGTGGGTGAATTTTCTTGTATTCTTTCTTCCTTTTATCCCCACTCTCAATATCAAAATCTTCATATTATTACTAATAATGATGATATTAATTTTGACTATTATTCATTTAATTATCATAATTTATCAGGTACCTTCTAAGTTCTACCTTAATTGTTTTGACCTCATAGAAATCTTTGGGTAGATACTCTCACGCATTTTTTAAATGAGAAACTAAACCACAGAAAAGTAACTTAAGTGATTCTACACAGGTAGTAAGTGGCAGAAAAATGAAATATAACCCAGCTGCCTGGCTGCAGAGTCAGTACTGTTACCAAGTATTTGGGGCTAAAAATCTATTAATAAGAATAAATGGCAGAGTCCTTTACTTTAGATATAACAAAATAATTAATTGTACATTTATAATTCATGAGAACTAAAACACTTTATGAAATCACTTAAGAATGTGTGTGTGTATTATTATTATTATTATTTTTGCAAGGCCTTGCTATACAGCAGAAGCTGATGTTAACTCTGAGCCCTTTACACTAAGGGAATAGAGTATATATTTCTCTGTATTTTCCTAAGGTGTACTGATACTTCTTTGGTGATCCCACCCTATTCTGTTCCCTTACAGTTCTACTTAGGAGTTAATTTCTTTATGTTAGGCCTTCATTAACATTTTGAGAATATTTTCTCTACATTGCTTTATGCATTTATTGAAAAAATATTTAATGACTGTCTATTATTTGTCACACATGGAAATAATGATGGACAGTTAATTAAAAATTCATTCTATTATATTATTAGATAGAGCTTATATCCAGGGGAAAAAAAGGGGGCTAAAACTAATAATGATTGAGGAATGAGACCTTTTTTTCCCATTTCTGTGATAAGACAGCTTTCCAAATATTTTCTCTTTCGTTCATCTGTATTCTCTGCAAGCCCTGTAGTAGACGAGATTATACTACTCTGTCAGTGAGAAAGTAGCTTGTAGTTTCAGTTAGCTCGATAGAAATATAAACCCTATTTCTGGGTAATACTTTTCAGTATTCTCTGACTGCAGCAGGTTATGTGTTTATGTGTTTGCTGTTTACTCATTTCTACTAGCACAGAGTAGGTACACTCTAAGGTCTACAAGAAAGAAGAGGTGATTTGAGAATGAGGCCCCTGTGAACCTCTCTGTACATGTTAACAACGAAAGTGCTTCTCTTTAAAGATTTCATGTGACTGTTGTTAAACCTGTCTGTAAAACCAACCAAATCTTTCTTTTATGTTTACATATATGGTTTGGTATGTGGTCCTGTTAGTATTAACTTTACAAGCTCCCCTTTCTCCTGTCTTGTGATAATGGACTACTCCCAAGACCTCAGGGGTGATGGTGAATCCCAGCCAAGGCATTTATTGTTTCCTGTAGTCAGTGGTATCACAGGCTCTGATTTGATACCCCTCCCTGATCTGTAGTATTTGCTATGTGGTCTGTCATCCCTCTGCAAAAGAGATCTTGAAGAAGTGCTGTAT
>NW_017732900.1:191055-191933 GCF_001890085.2 Hipposideros armiger
GCAATGAACAAACATTAAATTTCTTGTTAAACTTGGCAAGAGTAGAAGTGAAATCAGGAGCATGTTGTTAGTATAAGTTTATGGGGATAATGCCATGAAGAAAATGGCAGCATACAAATCGATTAAACACTTTTCTGATGGGAGAAAACATGTCACTGATGAGAGAGATCAGGTTGGCCAGTAACAAGCAAAACTGACAAAAACATTGTTAAAATTCATTGACTTGTGTGTCAAAACACTGGCTGACTGTGAGAAATATAGCAAACCAAGTTAACATTGATAGAGAAACAGTTAGGAAAATCTGAACTGAAAATCTTGGCATGAGAAAGGTGTATGCAAAAATGGTCCCAAAGGAGCTCACTGATGAACAAAAGCAAAGGAGGGTCACAGTTTGCCAAGACCTTTTGTAGAGGCAAGACAATGTTTTAGGCTGTGTTATCACTTGTGGTGAAACATGGGTGTACCAATATGACTCTGAAACAAAGTGTCAAAGTGCACAGTGGAAGTTGGCCAATTCTCCACAACCAAAAAAGTTCTGTCAGTCCAAATCAGGAGTCAAAATGATGTTGCTAACCTTTTTTGATATCAGAGAGATTATTCATTATGAATTTGTAGCAACTGGGCAACAGTTAACCAAATTTATTATTTGGAAGTGCTGAAAAGGTTGTTTGAAAAAGTTAGACGACCTGAACTTTTTTCCAACAACTCACAGCTCTTGCATAACAACCATGCACCAGCTCACAGCACTTTCTGTGCGGGAGTTTTTAGCCAGTAAACAAATAACTGTATTGGAACCCTGCCCCCCCTCATTCATCTGATCTGGCCCTCTGTGACTTCTTTCTTTATCCAAAAATGAAGGAAATATTGAAAGGAAGATA
>NW_017732900.1:194714-196293 GCF_001890085.2 Hipposideros armiger
TATTCCTTTATTAATGCAATGCCCTAGAAAATTGTCATAAGTATTCAAGAGGCTTACTATCTCCACTGCTTCCAAGTGGACCTCGCTCCCCAACACGTAAGGGGATACTTCTTTCTAATGGAAATTGATGCCTTGACTTGGGGAGTTAATGTCAGAGTTATGCAGCCTCTGATTTTATAAGGGGAAAAAAAATGAAAGGGCCTTGGGGAAAGGCTTATGTCATTTTACATATTCTCTACTTTCAAGGCTGCTCACATTTCTTAACAACTGTTTCTACTCGAATCCAGTTCTAGGTCAATTCATTAAATACTGGGGGCAGGAGCAGAAAGATGGAAAAGGAGAAAGGTCTGGGCTGGCAAAAAGCAGAGGTCAGGACAAGGGCAGGTATAAAAGCAGAGCCTAAGAGAGTAGAAACAGTTATAATGTTTCGTCTTTAATTTACGATTTTATTTATTGAAGTACTTTCTTTTATCTTTGGTAAGTCTAGCTAAACTTTTGTCAATTTTATCTTTTCAAAAAACAGCCCATAGTTTCATTACCTTTTCCACTCTCTAGTTCATTTATTTCTGCTCTAATCTTTATCTCCTTCCTTCTGCTAATTTTGGGCCTTAGTTGTTCATCATTTTCTAGTCACTTGAGATGTAACATTAGATGGTTTATTTGAGCTCTTTCCTCTTTCTTAGTGTAGACGTTTAGTGCTATAAACTCCACTGTTAAACTGCTTTTGCTGCATTCCATAAGTTTTACATATGCGGTATTTCAGGTTTTGTCTGTTTCAATATATTTTTTGACGTCCCTCTTGATTCCTTCTTTGACTCATTGGTTTTTCAGGAATGTGTTTAGTTGCCATAGTTGTAAAATTTTCACTTTTAATCCTGTTATTGATTTTTTAGTTGATGTCACTGTAATTTGGAAAAAAAAAGGTATACTTTCAATCTGTTTAAATTTCCTAAGACTTTTTTATGTTCTAACCTATGTTCCATCCTAGAGAATATCCTCTGTGTGTTTGAGAATAATGTGTATTCTGCTGCTCTTAGGTGGAATTTTCTCTATATATAGTGCTGAAGGTCCGAGCCAGAGCAATTAGGGAAGAAAAAGAAATAAAATCCATCCAAAGTAGAAAGCAAGAAGTAAAAGTGTCTGTGTTTTCAGATGATATTTTTTTTTTGTATATAGAAAAGCCTAATGACTTCACACACAAAAAAAGCTGTTAGAACTAGTGAACAAATTGAGTAAAGTTGCATTATACAAAATCAGCATACAAAATTAAGTTGCATATGTATACATTAACATTAAACTATGTGAAAAAGAATGAAAGAAAATTACATTTACAGTCTCATAAAAACAATAAAAAACTTAGGAATAAATTTCACCAAGAAAGTGAAAGATCTATATATCAAAAACTATAAGACACTGATGAAAGAATTTGAAGACACAAATAAAAGGAAAGATATCCAGTGTTTATGGATCAGAAGAGTTAATATCATTAAAATGTTCATATTACCCAAAGCCACCTATAGATTCAATGCAATTTCTATCAAAATCCCAATGGCATTTTTCACAGAAATAGAAAAAAAAA
>NW_017732900.1:196714-202973 GCF_001890085.2 Hipposideros armiger
AAGACTTTCCCCACTTCAGATGCCAATCACAAGTCTAGATTGTTGCCTCTGTTTCTGAATGACTGACTATAAATTGGAGATTCCCAGCACCATCTCCTTGGGTTTGATTAGTTTGCCAGAATGGCTGACAGAACTAAGGAAACCAGTTTACTCACTGATTACCAGTATATTACAAAGAACATTAAAGGTTATGAATCAATAGCCAGATAGATGCTTAGGGTGATGTCCCGAATGAAGGAGCTTCTGTTCCCATGGAGATTAGGGCCTGGCATGGTGGCATGTGGAAACATTCTGGTTCACCAACCTGGAAGTTGTCCAAACCCCATCCCTTTGGGGTTTCCTGGAGGCTTCTTTACATAGGCATGGTTGATTAAATTTTGGGCATTAGTGATTAATTTAAATTCCAGCCCCTGTTACTTCCTTGAAAATCATGGGGTGAGACTGAATGTTTCAATCTTCTAGTCAAGGTTTTCCCCTGGCAACCAGGTCTCACATCTTTATGGGCCGTTCAAAAGTGACCTCATCAATTTAAACTCATTTGTGGTTGAAAGGGGCTTGTTATGAATCACAAGACAACTATTTCACCTTTTTGATTCTGCAATGATTTCAGTAACTGAAGACAAGAGACCAAATACCAGAACAAAAGATGTGCATTCCATTTTTCTTATTGCTTACGAAATTCTAAGGGTTTAGGGAGCTATGAGCCAAGCATGGAGACCAAAATATATATATTTATTATAAATTACAATATTACAGCACTAACAAAAATAACGTAAATTGATTTAGGACTTAAATATAAGACTTGGAACCTTAAAACTCCTAGAATATAACATAGGGAAAAAGCTTCGCCACATTGGTCTTGGCAAGGTGTTTTTTAAATACAACACCTAAAGCACAAGTAGCAAACGAAGAAATCAACAAATAGGACTATTTCAAACCAAAAAGCTCTGTACAGCAAAAGAAACAATCAACAAACTGAAAGACAATTAATAGGATGGGATAAAATATAAGCCATTTATTTGAAAGGAATTAATTTCTAAAGTACATTAAAAAATTCATACAACTCAAAGGCATAGATAGATAGATAAATAAAAAATGGGCAAAGGACCCAAATAGACATTTTTTTCCAAAATTGTACAAATGACCAATAAGTACATGAGAAAGGGCTCAACATCACTTATTATCAGGAAAATGCAAATTAAAATCCCAATGAAGCATACAGGTGTATAGCATAATAATTTTGAATGTCAACGGCAATTGAAAAAATTAAAAAATAACATAAAAACATAATGAGATATCACCTCACATCTGTTAGAATAAATAGTATCCAAAACAAAAGAAATGACAAATGATGATGAAGATATGGAGAAAAGGGAACCCTTATGCACTGTTGGTGGAAATATTATATATTTGGTACAGTCACTATGGAAAACAGTATATCAGTTCCTCAAAAAATTAAAAGTGGTACTACCATATGATCCAGCAATCCCACTTTTGAACATATATCCAAAACAACAGCAACAACAAAAACAAGAAACAACAACAAAAAGTGAAATCTGAATTTGGAAGAGATATCTATACCCCCATGGCCATTACAGCATTAATTCACAGTAGCCAAGACATGGAAACACCTAAGTGGTATCCACTGACAGTTGAATGGATAAAGAAAACATTGTATATATGAACATTATTCAGCCATGAAAAAGAAGAAAATCCTGCCATTTGCCACAACATGGGTGGACTTTGAAGACATTATACTAAGTAAAATACGTCAGATTTAGAAAGAAAAATACAGCCATGCACAGCATAAAGACATATCAGTCAGTGTCAGAGATCCCGTAAGATAGAGATCCCATAAGATTATAACGGATTATAAGCAAAATGTTGTTTGCAATATTGAATGAAAATGCTGGACCTGACGACAAGATTGGATTTACTGCTAGCTCTGGGTAGTTTGACTAGAAGAGGAGACTCAGCGTGTGCCCTGAGCTGATGGAGACTGGGTCACAAGTAGGCAGCATAGTGAGAGGAGCAGGCTGGGGAGAAGGGAAGCCCTGGACCCACTCCTACACCGATGTGCGCACGCTCCACTCCTGCACACAATGCCGTCCCTCCATCCCTTTTAAAATCTCTTTCCTCTCAATCCTCCCTTCCCCTCCTCCCTTCCCTTCCTCCTCCTCCTTTTTTGCATTCCTCTCTACCTCTCCCTCAATCACTCAGCCTCTCTCCATCTCTTCCTCTCTCTCTCCCCTCTTCGGTTTACTGTTTCTCCTCTCAAGATTTATCTCTCTGGGTCCCTTTTTGTCTCTGTGCTCCTTTTTTTTTTCTCTTTCTCTTCCTTTCTTCTCTCCCTGCCTCTCCCCCTCCTCCTTACTCCTCCCTTTAGAGCCCTCCCTCTGCTCCTCTAATGCAGGTGCACCCCCCACACACTTTATCTTTTATATTGTATTTTTACTGTACCTTTTCTATATTTAGATGTTTATATAAACAAATGCATATTATTCTGTTACACCTGCCAGCAGTATTCAGTACAGTAACATGCTGTACAGATTTATAGCCTAGGAGCAATAAAGGAGCAATAAGCTATAACATATACCCTAGGCTGTACCATCTAGGTTCGTGTAGGTACACACTATAAATGTTCACACAACTATGGAATCGCTTAACAACACATATCCCTGTCATTATGCAACACATGACTGTACTGTATGATCTCACTTATATGTGGAATCTAAAAAGCTGAACTCCGAAGCACAGAGTATAATGGTGCTTAGCTGCTTAGCTGATTTTAAATGCTCATCACAACAACAAAATGGTAATCTTGTGACATGAATGTGTTAACTAATTCTATTGTGGTAAATATGTGACAATATGTCCATGTATCAAATCATCACAACTTACACAATATTATACCAATTATATCTCAATAGAGATGTAATAAAAATATGAAAATAAAAAAAGAGAGAGCAGCCTACTATTCGTGTCTCAACTTGGGACAAATCCAAGGATGGACCCAGTTGGCCTAACAATCCTCGCAAAGGCTATTGCAGGGCAGCTGCAGCTAGGGTAAATAAAAAACTATGGGGAAAAAAAATCAGTACTTTTCAGCCAGTGTTCACTTGGAGAATCATTTATTCAGGAAGTTTTCTTTTGGCAAATTTGCTTTGAGTAAATTGGTCATTTGGTTAATTGTGTTTAAATGGAACACAATTTGGTGATTTTTCTGTTAATTGGACAGAACTAGAACAAAATTGGGGTTCTGTTCAGGAGGATTTAGCTTCGGTGGCCTCTATACAGTGTCAAGTTGGTTTTGTTTGTAAGAAGTAAAGGTTGCTGCAATGGATAAGGAGGGGATGAAGCAGAAATAAACATTAAAGAAGTTATTTAAACAACTGCTATTTTCTTTAAAAGTCAGCTTAAGTTTGAACAGAGTAACTAGAAATAGGCCTGTAGAGATCAGTAGATTATCCAAGCAATCCATAAAGCAAACCTTTAGAGCTCAAGGTTTTGTTTGTATACTTCTTTGAATGAGAAAAAAGTAAATTAATCTCTATATATCACTATAATTATGAGACAAATCAAACTAAAATGCATTTTGGAGACATATGGAGTTGAACTCTTATACATGGGGAATTCCTTAACACATTTTTTTTTTTTTGCTGCTGTTGACATTTTGTGTTACTCTTTATTCTTGTCTTATTTCTCTGGATATACTGTGATTTTATTTTTAACCATATTTAATTTTATTCCTATGTTAATTAGTGTTCCTTTATATTTTTGAACATGATTTAGTATGGGATTGATAAAATTCAAAATTTTCCTGGTAATGAATGAGGAAATATTATTGAGATATTGTTTGTGTATTTTGCCATGTTTATTAACATGAAAATATCAAACATAACATGTGCATTGATCACATAGTTTTGTTGATACAAATACCGAGATAAAAAAATACATACAAGGTAAATAACACTGACAATAACTCAATTCAGAAAATAATTAAAATTTGTTCCTTGTCCAGACTGTAATGTTTACCACTTTCTTTTAATTTTCAACGAGAGTTTTTGGTCAACTTCATCCTTTCCTTGTAATCAGTGATTCCCTTATGATTTTAAGCTTTAGTTTGACTTCACGTTATTGTCTCAGTGAAGTATCCAGGGAATGTGACACTTCCTAAAATAGTGTGCTGTCAATTTCTCTTCTCATTGTTTTTTTTTTTTCTTTCCAGGGTATAATATTTAATATAAACTTTATTAAAGGGAGGATTTTATTGGTCTCAAAACCTCAGCAAACTTACATTTTCTGTGGGCATCACATTCGAAACACCAGTATTAAAACATTCATTTGTATCTACTTACGTATCTACTTCACTTTCCCCATATATTCTGTTGTTTTTATTCCTTTACAAGAGGTCATAATGTAGACGATAAAGAAAATCTGTGGATCTATGTGTGGACTTCAAAGGATGAACTAATCTCTAAAAACATACACTTATTTTGTGGAAAAGAACATTTTTTCTTGGGCAGGGAGCCTGTAGCTGTTACTAGTTGTCTAAGAGTATATGATCAAAAGACAGTTTAAAAAGCCTACAGATTTAATGTTATTTTAGAAATGTTTAAGCTATTTACCATTTTGGCATATAAGCCGTACTGTCTAAAATTTGTTTGAAAGTGAACTTTCATTTTTCCCCCATTTTTGAGGGGTTTTCTTTCTTCCTCCCTCCCTCCCTCCCTCCCTTTCTCCCTTCCTTTCCTGTCATAGTATATAAAAATATTCTTAAGCAAAAAAAGGACTACTGGTCATATTTACATTCAAGAAAACATGGTCTATGGTTGAATTTCCAATGATATCTTCTTAAATTAGTTTACCTTTCATGTAAAGTTTCTGTTTTATATTTAATTTTTTTCAATTTTTTAAGTATTAGATAGAAGTGGTGTTAGTAGATTATTCATGTAACAGCAAAAAAATAAATACAGAAATGTAATAGCCATTATTTTGGAAAAATGATGACCCCAAAGAGCAATTTCTTTCCATACATTTATAGGAGGAGAGATCACTGTGAAATCAGGTACATCTTACTAAAGGCATGTATATTTTCACCTTTTACTTAGATGACAATGAAACTGACAAGCTTTAAGCACCTACTGGACCACGTCTGTTCAACTCGAGAACAAAGGACCTCTCCGTGAGCTCTGAGTTCAGAATAAGTGTTTATCTTTCATATAGAATGACAACTGGACCAAAAAATCCAAGCCAAAAAAGTGTAACATAAAAACTCTAAGTCCAAAGTGTTTTAAGCTGTAGAAAGACTTTTCAAGAGAAAACCTATTAGAAACAAGGAACAAAGTGCATGTTCATTATCTGTAATTTTTTTTCCTCATTTTTTTTATTTTTTTATTTTAAATTTGGTGACTGTCACCCTTTCATTTGTCTTTGTGCAGAGACACATCAATTTACATAAAGAGAAAATGTTACTGTGTTTCTGTTGTTTCCCCTTTCTTCAGTTTTGAGGGTTTTGTTTATATACTCCCCTCTCTATATCTCTTTTTTTTTATTGTTAGTTTCAGGTGTACAGAACAATGCAATAGTTACCCTTTTCACCCTCACAAAGTAACAACCCCCCTCCCCACATCTACTGCCCTCCCACCCCCGATATCATGCTTATCTATTACAATTCCATTGAATCCGTTCCCGCTCTCTACTCCATGTCCCGAGACTATATGTAATTTTTGACAGTAGTTTAAATGAACTATTACAGGCCAGAAAAAAGATATATATAAGCAATGCACACATTCATTTAAAATTCTCACTGTGCTTGATAGTATGAAATTAATAAAATGCTGTCCTCTGCAACCTTCTCTGCTCCAAGTTAGTTTAGTGTGTAAATGCAAAGACATTATATGCTTACAAGGGAAGTCCTTATCTGATAGGTTATTGTAAAATCCTGGCATCTTCTAATTTTTATATGTTCCAACTCTTATTTTTTTCACTGTTATATATGACATTTTGTAGAATTATGTAACAGGAGACTAGTCATTTGTTCACTTTGGATTTGCCTATCTCTGCTGTGATACTCGTGGGAATAGACACTAAAGAATTCTAGGAGCAACTGGGGGAGAGAATGGTTTAAAAATGGATGCCATCCTGTTTTTCAGTGCACGTTCCCCTTATTTTTGGATGATTATTTAGGCCTTCTTCCAACTTTTATTTATTTAACAATTTCTATTGTCTCAGAATTATGTTAATGTGATATATTAAA
>NW_017732900.1:203058-207030 GCF_001890085.2 Hipposideros armiger
GGAGCAGGCTGGGGAGAAGGGAAGCCCTGGACCCACTCCTACACCGACGTGCGCACACTCCACTCCTGCACACAATGCCGTCCCTCCATCCCTTTTAAAATCTCTTTCCTCTCAGTCCTCCCTTTCCCTCCTCCCTTCCTTTCCTCCTCCTCCTTTTTCGCATTCCTCTCTACCTCTCCCTCAATCACTCAGCCTCTCCCCATCTCTTCCTCTCTCTCTCCCCTCTTCCGTTTACTGTTTTTCCTCTCAAGATTTATCTCTCTTGGTCCCTTTTTGTCTCTGTTCTCCTTTTTTTTTTCTCTTTCTCTTCCTTTCTTCTCCCCCTGCCTCCCCCCTCCTCCTTACCCCTCCCTTTAGAGCCCTCCCTCTGCTCCTCTAATACAGGTGCACCCCCACACACTTTATCTTTTATATTGTATTTTTACTGTACCTTTTCTATATTTAGATGTTTATATACACAAATGCATATTATTCTGTTACACCTGCCAGCAGTATTCAGTACAGTAACATGCTGTACAGATTTATAGCCTAGGAGCAATAAAGGAGCAGTAAGCTATAACATATCACATACCCTAGGCTGTGCCATCTAGGTTCGTGTAGGTACACTCTATGAATGTTCACACAACTACGGAATCGCTTAATAACACATATCCCTGTCATTATGCAACACATGACTGTACTGTATGATCTCACTTATATGTGGAATCTAAAAAGCTGAACTCCGAAGCACAGAGTATAATGGTGCTTAGCTGCTTAGCTGATTTTAAATGCTCATCACAACAACAAAATGGTAATCTTGTGACATGAATGTGTTAACTAATTCTATTGTGGTAAATATGTGACAATATGTCCATGTATCAAATCATCACAACTTACACAATATTATACCAATTATATCTCAATAGAGATGTAATAAAAATATGAAAATAAAAAAAGAGAGAGCAGCCTACTATTCGTGTCTCAACTTGGGACAAATCCAAGGATGGACCCAGTTGGCCTAACAATCCTCGCAAAGGCTATTGCAGGGCAGCTGCAGCTAGGGTAAATAAAAAACTATGGGGAAAAAATCAGTACTTTTCAGCCAGTGTTCACTTGGAGAATCATTTATTCAGGAAGTTTTCTTTTGGCAAATTTGCTTTGAGTAAATTGGTCATTTGGTTAATTGTGTTTAAATGGAACACAATTTGGTGATTTTTCTGTTAATTGGACAGAACTAGAACAAAATTGGGGTTCTGTTCAGGAGGATTTAGCTTTGGTGGCCTCAATACAGTGTCAAGCTGGTTTTGTTTTTAAGAAGTAAAGGTTGCTGCAATGGATGAGGAGGGGATGAAGCACAAATAAACATTAAAGAAGTTATTTAAACAGCTACTATTTTCTTTAAAAGTCAGCTTAAGTTTGAACAGAATAACTAGAAATAGGCCTGGAGAGATCAGTAGATTAGCCAAGCAATCCATAAAGCAAACCTATAGAGCTCAAGGTTTTGTTTGTATACTTCTTTGAATGAGAAAAAAGTAAATTATTTTCATATTTATCTCTATACATCACTATAATTATGAGACAAATCAAACTAAAATGCATTTTGGAGACATCTGGAGTTATACATGGGGAATTCCTTAACACATTTTTTTTTTTTTTTTGCTGCTGTTGACATTTTGTGTTACTCTTTATTCTTGTCTTATTTCTCTGGATATGCTGTGATTTTATTTTTACCCATACTTAATTTTATTCCTATATTAATTACTGTTCCTTTATATTTTTGAACATGATTTAGTATGGGATTGATAAAATTCAAAATTTTCCTGGTAATGAATGAGGAAATATTATTGAGATATTGTTTGTGTATTTTGCCATGTTTATTAACATGAAAATATCAAACATAACATGTGCATTGATCACATAGTTTTGTTGAAAGAAATACCGAGATCAAAAAATACGTACAAGGTAAATAACACTGACAATAACTCAATTCAGAAAATAATTAAAATTTGTTCCTTGTCCAGCCTTTTGTGACTGTAATGTTTACCACTTTCTTTTAATTTTCAATGAGAGTTTTTGGTCAACTTCATCCTTTCCTTGTAATCAATGATTCCCTTATGATTTTAAGCTTTAGTTTGACTTCATGTTATTGTCTCAATAACAACTTCCTAAAATAGTGTGCTGTCAATTTCTTTTCTCATTTTTTTTCTTTCCATGGTATAATATTTAATATAAACTTTATTAAAGGGAGGATTTTATTGGTCTCAAAACCCCAGCAAACTTACATTTTCTGTGGGCATCTCATTTGAAACACCAGTATTAAAACATTCATTTATATCTACTTCCGTATCTACTTCACTTTCCCCATATATTCTGTTGTTTTTATTCCTTTACAAGAGGTCATAATGTAGAAGATAAAGAAAATCTGTGGATCTATGTGTGGACTTCAAAGGATGAACTAATCTCTAAAAACATACACTTATTTTGTGGAAAAGAACATTTTTTTCTTGGGCAGGGAGCCTGTAGCTGTTACTAGTTGTCTAGGAGGATATGATCAAAAGACAGTTTTAAAAGCCTACAGATTTAATGTTATTTTAGAAATGTTTAAGCTATTTACCATTTTGGCATATAAGCTATACTGTCTAAATTTTGTTTGAAAATGAACTTTCATTTTTCCCCCATTTTTGAGGGGTTTTCTTTCTTCCACCCTCCCTCCCTCCCTCCCTTGCTCCCTTCCTTCCTTCCTTTCCTGTCATAGTATATAAAAATATTCTTAAGCCAAAAAAAGGACTACTGGTCATATTTACTTTCAAGAAAACATGGGTCTATGGTTGAATTTCCAATGATATCTTCTTAAATTGGTTTACCTTTCATGTAAAGTTTCTGTTTTATATTTAATTTTTTTCAATTTTTTAAGTATTAGATAGAAGTGGTGTTAGTAGATTATTCATGTAACAGCAAAAAAATAAATACAGAAATGTAATAGCCATTATTTTGGAAAAATGATGACCCCAAAGAGCAATTTCTTTCCATACATTTATATGAGAAGAGATCACTGTGGAATCAGGCGCATCTTACTAAAGGCATATATATTTTCACCTTTTACTTAGATGACAATAAAACTGACAAGCTTTAAGCACCTACTGGACCATGTCTGTTCAACTCGAGAACAAAGGACCTCTCCGTGAGCTCTGAGTTCAGAATAAGTGTTTATCTTTCATATAGAATGACAACTCGACCAAAAAATCCAAGCCAAAAAAGTATAACATAAAAACTCTAAGTCCAAAGTGTTTTAAGCTGTAGAAAGACTTTTCAAGAGAAAACCTATTAGAAACAAGGGACAAAGTGCATGTTCATTATCTGTAATTTTTGACAGTAGTTTAAATGAACTATTACAGGCCAGACAAAAAATATATATATATATATATAAGCAATGCACACATTCATTTAAAATTCTCACTGTGCTTGATAGTATGAAATTAATAAAATGCTGTCCTTTGCAACCTTCTCTGCTCCAAGTTAGTTTAGTGTGTAAATGCAAAGACATTATATGCTTACAAGAAAAGTCCATATCTGATAGGTTATTGTAAAATCCTGGCATCTTCTAATTTTTATATGTTCCAACTCTTATCTTTTTCACTGTTATATATGACATTTTGTAGAATTATGGAACAGGAGACTAGTCATTTGTTCACTTTGGATTTGCCTGTCTCTGCTGTGATACTTGTGGGAATAGACACTAAAGAATTCTAGGAGCAACTGGGGGAGAGAATGGTTTAAAAATGGATGCCATCCTGTTTTTCAATGCACGTTCCCCTTATTTTTGGATGATTATTTAGGCCTTCTTCCAACTTTTATTTATTTAACAATTTCTATTGTCTCAGAATTATTTTAATGTGATATATTAAAAAAAACAGTAAGTTAAAAGAACTACTATGGAAATAAACAAATATTAAAATTTATTTTAGGTAGAGAATTTCCCATTTTATTAGATTG
>NW_017732900.1:207740-210143 GCF_001890085.2 Hipposideros armiger
TTGGTAGACACTCTCTTAAGTGATCAAGATGATACCAATAAGTTATATTGGTATCATGTATCCCCAGATATAATGTCATGAAAAGGCACATTACCTTACTGATATTTCCCTGCAAATCTACAATTTCAGCGTAATCCTGAAAAGTATCAAACAAGCAAACAAACAACAAAAAAACAATTTGAAAGCCATTCTAAAAAATTCCTAATCAGTATTCTTTAGAAATGTCCTGGTCACAATATGCAAGAAAAGACTAATTTTCACAAGTTGAAGGCAACTAAAGAAACATGACAACTAAATGCAATATGGGATTCTGGGTTGGATCCTAGAAAATAAATCAGTTATGCAAAGTAGTTAAGTTCTAGAGATTTATTATACAGCATAGTGCCTATAGCTAATAATACTGTATTATATACTTAAAATTTACATAAGGTAGACATTATGTTGAGTGTTCTACTACATACACAAGTAATTAATGATAATAACAACAATAATAAAGGTGGTGGGAGGAAACTTTGGGAGGTGATGACTATCTCTATGACCTTGATGTTAGTGATGGTTTCATGGTGTGTATTATCTCCAAACTCATTGAATTGTATAGATTAAATATCTACAGCTTTTTACATGTCAATCGTACCTAAATAAAATGATTTAAAGGAAAAAACCTGGAAAAATATGAATAAAATATGTCATTTAGTTGATAGTATTGTTTCAAGGTTAATTCCATCAGGTTGCTTATTTTACTTTGATAATGTGACATTTTGACATTAGGGGTAACTGGGTGAAGGATATTTGAAACTGTGAAACTGAGTGAAGACTATTTGAAACTCTCTGTGCTCCATTTGCTAGTCTTCTGTAAGTTTAACACTAAAAATAAACACTATTCAAAATTATTGCTATAGTAAATGTGAAATAACTTCTGTGGTTTCACTGATACTCTTCTCTCACCTCCTACTTGGGAAAGATACTTTTGCCATATGTCCCTATATCCTGTATGGTTTCCTCCATCATAATGCTTATAATGATTGTTTTTTATATGTTTTCTTCAAGTTGATATCCAGTATCTTAGACAATTTCTGATTCAAGAAAGAGCTGGTATTAAGTTTATCACATTGTATGGTATGCTCAATATCAAATTTGTTTTATTTGGTTCAGGTGAATGAAAATANTATGTCCAAAGATTCTTTGATTATCCTATTTCCAGTAGGTGAAGCTGAATTTCCTTCTCCTTGAATACGGTTCAGATGCAGCAACTTACTTCTAACAAATAAGACATAGAAAGGGGGAAATAGCAAATTTACACTCCAGGAGCTTGGTAGACACTCTCTTAAGTGATCAAGATGATACCAATAAGTTATATTGGTATCATGTATCCCCAGATATGATGTCATGAAAAGGCACATTACCTTACTGATATTTCCCTGCAAATCTACAATTTCAGCGTAATCATGAAAAGTATCAAACAAGCAAACAAACAACAACAGAACAATTTGAAAGCCATTCTAAAAAATTCCTAATCAGTATTCTTTAGAAATGTCCTGGTCACAAAATGCAAGAAAAGACTAATTTTCACAAGTTGAAGGCAACTAAAAAACATGACAACTAAATGCAATATGGGATTCTGGGTTGGATCCTAGAAAATAAATCAGTTATGCAAAGTATGTAAATTCTAGAGATCTATTATACAGCATAGTGCCTATAGCTAATAATACTGTAGTATATACTTAAAATTTACAGAAGGTAGGCATTATGTTGAGTGTTCTACTACATACACAAGTAATTAATGATAATAACAATAATAAAGGTGGTGGGAGGAAATTTTGGGAGGTGATGAATATCTCTATGGCCTTGATGTTAGTGATGGTTTCATGGTGTGTATTATCTCCAAACCCATTGAATTGTATACATTAAATATCTACGGCTTTTTACATGTCAATCGTACCTAAATAAAATTATTTAAAGGAAAAAAATCTGGAAAAATATGAATAAAATATGTCATTTAGTTGATAGTATCGTGTCAAGGTTAATTCCTTCAGTTTGCTTATTTTACTTTGATAATGTGGTATTTTGACATTAGGGGTAACTGGGTGAAGGATATTTGAAACTGTCAAACTGAGTGAAGACTATTTGAAACTCTCTGTGCTCCATTTGCTAGTCTTCTGTAAGTTTAACACTAAAAATAAACACTATTCAAAATTACTGCTATAGTAAATGTGAAATAACTTCTGTGGTTTCACTGATACTCTTCTCTCACCTCCTACTTGGAAAGATACTTTTGCCATATGTTCCTATATCCTGTATGGTTTCCTCCATCATAATGCTTATAATGATTGTTTTTTATATGTTTTCTTCAAGTTGATATCCAGTATCTTAGACAATTTCTGATTCAAGAAAGAGCTGGTATTA
>NW_017732900.1:211239-212590 GCF_001890085.2 Hipposideros armiger
TTACATTGAAAGTGATTGTTGACAGGTATGTAATTATTACCATTTTGTTATTTACATTTATGGTTATTTGCTTACTTATTCATTTATTTATTTTGTTTTAAAGCAGTCTTAAAATTCCTTGTAATACTGGTTTGGTGGTGATGAACTCCTTTAGCTTTTTCTTGTCTGGGAAGCTCTTTATCTGTCCTTCGATTCTAAATCTTTAGAATTTTTAGAAGCTTTGCCAGGTAGGGTAATCATGGTTGTTAGTCCTTGCTTTTCATCACTTTGAATATTTCTTGTCACCTCCTTCTTGCCTGCAGAGTTTCTGTTGAGAAATCAGCTGACAATTGTATGGGAACTCCCTTGTAGGTAACTAACTGCTTTTTTCTTGCTGCTTTTAAGATTCTCACTTTGTCTTTAACCTTTGGCTTTTTAATTATGGTGTGTCTTGGTGTTGGCCTCTTTGGGATAATCTTGTTTGTGACTCTGTGCTGTCTGAGCTTGTATGTCTATTTCCTTCACCAGGTTAGAGAAGTTTCCTGTCATTATTTTTTTAAACAGGTTTTCAATTCCTTTCTCTCTTCTCCTTCTGGTACCCCTAATGTGAATGTTGGTATGCTAGGTGGTGTCTCAGAGGCCCTTTAAACTCTCCTCATTTTTTTTCTTTTTGGATTCTTTTTTTCCCTTCTGCTGTTCTAATTGGGTATTCTGTGCTATTTTATCTTCTGAATTGCTTTATCTAATCTACTGTTGATTCCCTCTGATGTATTCTTCATTATCATTATTGTATTCTTTATTTCTGACTCGTTCTTTTTTATGATTTTCATCTCCATTTTTACGTTTTCTATCCCTTTATTGAAGTTCTCCCTGAGATCATTGAGCATCCTTATAACCAGTGTTTTGAACTCTGTGTCTGGTAGATTGCTTGTCTCCATTTTGCTTAGTTCTTTTTCTGGAGCTTTCTTCTATTCTTTTATTTGGGCCATTTTTTTTTGTCCCCCTATTTTGGCTTCCTTCCTGTGTTTTTTTCTATGTATTAGGTAGGGCCACTATGTCTCCTAGTCTTAGTAGAGTGGCCTTATGTAGTATGTGTGAAGTGGGGGTCAGTGGCATGTAGTCCAGGTATATCCCATGTGTGGGTTGCATGTGTCCTCCTGTTGTACTTGATCCTTGGTTGCTGTTTCTACGTCAATGGGAGGGATTGACCCTCGGGCTAACTGGTTGTGAGGACTGGCTGAGACTACAGTGGAGGAGTATAGGTACAGGGTACAGGGGCTGACCCTACAGAGCAGGACCTGCCTTAGCAGGGCTCTGGTGCCTGCCCAATCCACCCCTTAGGTGTGTCATCCTTGGAGATGGCTGGGTGCTG
>NW_017732901.1:0-9582 GCF_001890085.2 Hipposideros armiger
TTCTTTATCCATTCTTCTGTCTATGGACATATAGGCTGTTTCCACATATTGGTTATTGTGAATAATGCTGCAATGAACACAGGAGTGCTGATGTTTCTTCAAGATTCTGATTTCAATTCTTTTGTATAAATACTCAGAAGTGAAATGCTGGATTATATGGTAGTTCTATTTTTATCTTTTTGAGTACCATCCATACAGTTTTCTATTGTATAGCAGCTGTACCATTTTGCATTTCCACCAACAGCGTACAAAGATTCCAACTTCTCCACTTCTCAACACTAAGTCTTTCTTTCTTTTTTTGTAATAGTTATACTGACAGATGTGAGGTGATATCTCATTGTGATTTTTCTTTGCATTTCCATGATGATTAGTGATGCTGAGCATTTTCATATACCTGTTGTCTATGTAATGCCTTCTTTAAAAAAAATGTGCATTCAAGTCCTTAGTCCATTTAAAAAATCAGGTTCCTAGTTTTTTCAATTCAGTTGTAAGAGTTTCTTATATACTTTTGATATTAACTCCTTATCAGGTATATGGTTTGCAAATATTTTCTTCCACTATTTAGATTGCCTTACCACTCTTTTGATTGTTTCCTTTGCTGTGCAGAAACTTTTTAGTTTGATGTTGTTTATTTTGTTTTTGTTGCCTGTTCTTTTGATGTCATATCCATGCAAACATTGCCAAGATGAATGTCATGAAATTTTCCCCTAAGTTTTCTTTTAGGAGTTTTACAGTTTCAGGTCTTACATTTAGGTCTTTAAGACATTGTGCGTTGTTTTTTGAGTATGGTGTAAGATAAGGGTCCAATCTTTTTTGCATGTGAAGAACCAGTTTGTTCAACATCATTTGTTGGAAGAGACTACATTTTCCTTATTTTGTGCCTTTGTCATCCTTGTCAAAGATCAGTTGACTGTATATGCTTGGATTTACTTCTGGATTCTTATTCTGTTCCATTGTTCTACATCTGTCTTTATGTCAGTACTGTACTGTTTTGGTTACTATTGCTTTGTAATATATTTTCAAACAAAGAAGTGTGTTGCCTTCAGCTTTGTTTGTCTTTCTCAGGATTGATTTGGTTTTCATCATCTTTTGTAGTTTCAATGAATTTTTGAATTGTTTTTTCAATAAAAAAAATGTCATTGTGATTTTGATAGGGATTGCATCAATCTATAGGTTGCTTTGGGTAGTATAGAGACATTTTAACAGTATTAAGTATTCCAATCTATGAACACGGATGTCTTTCTATTTTTCTATTGTTTAATTTCTTTCATCAATGTTTTGTAGCTCTCAGTATATAAGTCTTTCACTTCCTTAGTTAAATTTATTCCTACATATTTTATTCTTTTTTGGTGCTATTATAAATAAGTGCTATTGTTTTCCTAATTACCTGTTCGGATACTTTGTTGGTAGTATACAGAAAACAAACTGATTTTTTTTATTGTTGATTTGATTTCCATTTTAAAATTAGTTCTAAAAGTTTTTATGAAGTCTTTAGGATTTTTTACATGTCAGATTATGTCATCTGCAAACAATTTCACTTCTTTCTTTCAAATTTGGATGCCTTTTCCTGTCTAATTGCTCTGGCTAAGACTTCCAGTATTATGTTGAATAGAAATGGTGAGAGTGGGCATCCTTGCCTTGTTCCTGATCTTAGAGGAAAAGCTTTCAATTTTTCATGATTGAGTATGATGTTAGTTGTGGGATTTTCATATATGGCCTTTATTATGTTGAGATAATTTCCTTCTAGTTTGTTTCCTTCCTACTTTGTTGAGAGTTTTATCATGAAAATGTGTTGAATTTGTTAAACAGTTTTCTGCATCTATTAAAATGATCATGTGATTTTTATCCTTATTCTGTTAATGAGACGTATCACATTAATTGATTTTAGTATGTTGAACCATCCTTGCATCCCAGGGATAAGTCTCACTTGGTCATAGAGTATGATCCTTTTAATGTGCTGTTGAATTAGATTTGCTAATATTATGTTGAAGATTTTTGCATTAATATCCATCAGTAGTTTTCATTTCTTGTAGCGTCCTTGTCTGGCTTTGGTAACAGGGTAATGCTGGCCTCATAAAATGAGTTTGAAAGTGTTCCTTCCTCTTCAATTTTTGGAAGAGTTTGTGAAAAATTAGTAATATAAGAATCATAAATGACTACTATGAATGATTATTTGCCAATAAATTGGATAACCTAGAAGAAGTGGATAAATTCCTAGAAACATACAATCTACTAAGACTAAACAATGAAGAAATAGAAAGCATGAACAGACCTATAACTAATATGGGGATTGAGTTAATAAAAAACCTCCCAACAAAGGAAAGCCCAAGACTAAATGTATTGATTGGTGAAGTATATCAATTAGTTCTTTATTCTAGAAACTTTAAGTGTCTCTCTATCCTTCAACTGTGCTAGCACATCATGGATGGGTAGGTGAAGGTATCAAAATAAGTAATTTTTTCTGCTTTAATCTTTTGTTTTGACATATCTATGGAAAACGAAAAAGAGTTTTAAGTATCTCTTAAAGATCTCTTAAAGAGTTTTAATTCTAAGTATTAACTCTGTGTCCTTTATGTGGATAATAACTTTTCCTCTTACCTCTGTCAGTGGGCTCTGGAAGAATCATCAATTGTAATCTCTTTGGCTTAAGGGAATTCTCATCAAGATGCCAGAATTAATGTGCACATCTGAAAAGAATGTGTGCATTGGATGACCATGTCCCTGAGAAAGTCAAACAAACAAACAAACAAACTAATAAAAACAAATTAGGAATGTCTGCAGTTTCCCAGTTATGTTCTCTCATTTATAAATGGGTGTATTTATGGAAAGTAAGCTTTCCTGTGTAAGCTGTTTTTAGTAACATTCCAGAAGCAAGAAACTCAAGGTCTGTTTTGCTAAAATTAAGAAGAAAAATGTAGGTGGGAAGGGAAGTTGTGGGTGGGGGGAAAGAGCAAACAAAAATGCTGATGAATGTAACCTGATTTTGTGGAGTTAGTATTCCGGCTAATGTTTTGTCGGAAAACCTTGATCAGCACAGCTGTGGTCAATGAGTCCAGTGCTGGTATGATTGTCCAGTGGCTTCATGATCTGGCTTGATCAAACTAGCCTTGGGTTCTCCTCCAGGGCTGTCTATCTGCAGTTAGAGGGCTGAGTGTCTGCCACATGGTTTCTGTGGTTCTATTCATCTAGCTCAGGGTCTCCCTACTGTCCCCTATTGCCTTAGGCAGTCTGTTTCACACATTCACATACCTGCCTGGATGCTGTAGGCACACAAGATTGCAAACTCTGGACCCTCTCTTAAAGGTTGAGGAAGTTGTAACTCAGCAGTGAATTCATTCTGAGAATCTGCCATAGGGACATAAAAATGGGAACAGAAAGTTAACTGCCTCCAATATGTCCCATAGCCACCTTGGCTCCTACCCAGCAGACTTTCTTGTGCACACAGCCTTGATTTTATAATCCACCTCAAATCTGGGTTGACCAAACCATGCAGGTCCACCCATGGTGACTCCTAGCCCACTCTAGCCTTATGGCCTTATTGCATGAGAACTTATCGGGTCTTATGGAGACTCGTTGGATGAAAGGGGACAGTCCAGTCCTCAACTAGAGACTTCCTTGTGGCTCAGCTAGAATTAACACTTCCTTCCTGACCTGCCATGGTTACATATACACCTGGATGTCAGTCCTAAATCACATGTTGATTTCTCTCCTACAGCTTGTGGAGACCTTCCATGGCATCAGTCCTTCCAGCTGTAGGCTGTTTGACACTATTACAGAGATCTGAAGACAAGAGTGGGGACCATACTGTCTAAGACTTTGGTAGAAAAGCAGTTTATAGAAAAGCAGTAATTCAGAGTTCGGCCTGCTTCTGTGACCAGAGTTCTGGCCTTCCAGCATGAGCTGGCTTTGCAGCTTGTAATGGGTGTGGACCACTTGCCCTTCACTACCCAGGTGCCTGCATCTGTGCCTACAGCTCTCATCTATCCCTCAAGGGCTAAGATAGTATTTTCTATGTACTGAAATTTTAGATTTCTCCCTGAGAAAAATTCTGGTACTAACCCTTAAGACAAAAATTTTTTTCTGATTATAAAAGTGTTGCTTACTCATTCCAGTAATTAAAAATACCACTGTTCTTGTTGTCCAGAATTAGCCATTATTAGCAGCATGGTTTATTTCTTTCCATCTTTTTTCTAACATATGTTAGGGCTAGCTATATGAAGTATTCTGGAATTATGCTATATGGTACTAAATTTTTATTATTATAAAAATATTGTTAAAGAATGGAAAACAATTCAAAATAAAACAGAATGCTGACAAGTGACAAGTAAAAGAATCTTGCTTCAATGTGAACTCTCCCTACCACACACTTAGCAATGCTTCTCAAGGAGACACACCTTTACCTGTTTATTGTTCTATTGGTAATTTATCAGATTTAGATTGTTTCTATTAGTTTTGCAGAGTGTGAGTGAAGAACTTGGCTCACTAACATTTTCTCCATCTTCTCTGCTCCTTTCCACTATAAAAATATTTATTTTATTGCTTTCATTCTACTTTTATAACTTTCAACAGTGTACTTAAGCTTCTATTTCTTATTCCATTGCATTTAGTCATTTCTTCCTGAATTTCCAACAGGAAGTGGAGAAAAGTAATAGCCATACACCACTGTTCATCTCTCTCAGCTTTTCACCTCTCAACTCACCAGCAACTCCATTACTTTTCTTTGATGAGGTTCAGAACATAGACATTAGTTTCTTCAGCTACATTGAATTGGCATATCTGTCCTTTGCCTATAGGTTGATAGTAAATACCAAAAACTATGACGTTTTATAATACTATAAGCCAAGTAGTGAGATTGGGCATATAAGAAGAAAATATTCAGCTATGTCACTAAACTTGTGCTTCTTGAAGGAGACAGGTATAAATTTTTTGGTCTGAAACTATGGTTCTTAAACTGTGGATAAAATGTCTTGGAGCGCCAAAGGAAGCTCACAGAACCCCTGGGATATTTAAAATTCTCATAGGGAATGTTGTGTCCTTGACATCTGGCCCACACCAAGTGAACAACTGTCACAAGGTCATTTGTAGTTTCAGCACTAGATGGTGTTTTGTTCTTTGTCAAAGGCAGTCACTGTAATTAAAGAAAAATAAAAGAAAGGAAACAAGAAAGATGGTGTATTAGTTTGCAAGGGCTGCTATAACAACATATCCCTGACTAGGTGTCTTAAACAACAGAAATTTGTTTTTTCTCAGTTCTGAAGGCTCGAAGTCAGAGATCAAGTTTTCAGCAGAGTTGGTTTCTCCTGAGGCTTCTCCCCTTGACTTGCAGATGGCTGTTGAAGGGGGTCAGGATATGCCGCCCCCCAAATATGCCACTTTGGCATAAGGACTATTTTGAGCTGAACGCAACTGAGAACAGATAAAGGAAGAGTTCTCTGCCCCCCTCCACCTGCCTAAAGCAGAGCACGAATTTCCCTTTGTGTAGGTGCTCCTCCTTTCCCCAACAGGAAGAAAGAAGCTCTCTTAATACCAGAGATGGAGCACCACACTGAGATGAGGTTGTGCAAACAGACTTTGCTAAAATAACCCTTATTCTTCCGTTAGTTTCCCCACATATCTCCTGATCACTTCCCCACAATTTGTCATCCCTTACAGCCCAAATCCCCTTTCTTTTGTTAAGATGGTATATAAGCCCACAAGTCTTACTGCTTTTTAGAATTTCACTTCTTTTCAGTGAACTCACATGCATATAAATATTAATAAAAATTGCGTACTTTTTATCCTGTGAATCTGTCTTTTGTTATTTTAATTTGGAGGCCCCAAGAACTGAAACTAAGAGAGCAGAGGTACAGTTTTTTTCTCCTAACATCATCTCGCTGTGTCCTCAACTGGCCTTTTCTCTGTGCATGCATGTCGTTGTGTCTTTTCCTCTTATTATAAGGATGGCAGTCCTATTGAAATAGGGCCTTCATATGACTGCATTGAACTACCTTTTTAAAGGCCCTATCTCCAAATATAGTCGTATTGGAGTTAGGGCTTCAATGTGTGTATTTTAGGGACACGATTCAGTTTATAACAGAGAACGCCCAATCTAATTCTGTTGCTGTAAAAGTTGTTAAGTACCCAACAGGCACACAGCTAAATAATAAGAAATTGTGGTTATTAAAAATTAAATAAAAATTATTTTTCATTCAATTTGTAAAAATATAGTTTTTTCAGATAGCTAATATGTTGTTAGGACATAAATACTTACCAAGTTGTTTGAATGTAACTACTTAATTAACAGAACGGTTGGGTATTTCTTTGGCCTAGAGGCACCATGAAACAATGTCTGAGACCCAAAGGGTACTGTCAGTGGAGAACACTTGGGTCTAGTTTGATGGATGATATTTTCTTATATGTGTGGATGGCATGATGCAAGGTCGTATCCTGGGCATGTCCAAGGGCATCCAGACTCAAGTCCCACTCTCGCTTTAGTGAACTTCTTCACTCATGCCATGAGAGCCTTTGATTTACGGAGGCCATGGGACATGAGGCACTGTCTCAGGGAAGAGTGGGCATGGTGGAAACTGAGATCAAAGACAATGCTTGACTTTTAATGAAAACCAAACCAAGCCAAACCCCAAACACATCCATCCAGTTTTAAGAAAGGAAAACTCGGTGGGTGGCACTAGTAGGCAGAACTGGCCTGTCTCCTCTTCACACTCAGTAGCTCCCACCCCCCACTCCCAGGCTGAATAGAGTGAAGGAGAGAGAGGAGAAGAGATGGAGCCAGCACAAGGACATTCGATGCTGGTGTGGAGTCCTTGCCGGGAGTGTGGAAGGGGACAGACTACCAGCAGGTCTAGGGATCTGTGTGCTCAATCCTGAGGGATACCACAGGGGTTCAAACGAGACCTCAGAGACCCTGCTCTCAGAGCTCTGACTGAAAGCAGAAAGGACAAAGGTGGAGGTGGCGGTAATTAGAACTGAATGTATTTCAACCTGAAATGACTGAGGAAAAGACTGAAATTATCTGAAACTGACTAGCTTGACCTTCTCCAGTAGGTGGAATAAGAGCTCAAATTAAAAATGAAAAATCACATATAAGAAAATAAAAGAAGATCCATTTTTACATGTTTGAGCTTTTAGAATGAAAATATACCACTATTGGCCCCATCAGTTTAACAACTTTCTCTTTATAAGAAAGATTTAAAGAACTAAAAAATCTTAATGATCCAACAGGTGACTCTCTATAGCTGTTTTGGGTACTGAGACAATTTAAATATCAAGGGAGATCTAAACTTATTGTACTGAGCTGAATAATAGTGCCCCCACCCATTCCTGTCTACTAAGAACCTCAGAATGTAGTCTTGTTTGGTAATAGAGCCTTTGCACATATAATTAGCTCAAGATTTTAAGATCCTGGATGTAAGGTGGGCACTGTATTCAATGACTGGTGTTTTTATAAGAGGAAAGACAGAGATTTGGATGCAGAGAAACACAAGAAGAAGGCAACGGAGGCCAAGATTAGAGCTGTGCTCTCAAAAGCCAAGGAGTGCTAGGAGCCATCAGATAGTGGAAGAGGCAAGGAAAAGTTCTCCCTTACAGCCTTGTGACCTGCTGACATTTTAATTGTGGGCTTCTAATTTCCAAACAACCATGAGAGAATAAATTTCTGTTGCATTAAGCAAATTTGTGGTAATTTGTTACAGCAGTCTTAGGAAACTAATACATTTACTAACTGCTCACTCATACATAATTTAGTGCTCTGCTGGGCATTGCACAAATGACAATCAATTTACTCACTCTTTTTTCAGCAAAACTTTCTTTAGTGCCAGACACTGGTCTGGATGCTCAGGATAGACATCCTAGGCCAGTTCCCACCTGCATGGAGCTCAAAGTTTAATTACAGAGACAAAACCCCCAGGTGCAGTGGTCCCCCCTTCCCCACGGTTTCATTTGCCATGGTCAATTGTGGTCTGAAAATATTAAATGGAAAATTCCAGAAATTAACAATTCGTAAGTTTTAAATTATGCACCATTCTGAGTAATGTGNGGGGAGGGGCTCTCTGCCCACTTTAATCTGCAGACCACTTGCTCAGCAATGGAGAGATTCTGGGCGACTCACCACCAGCTGTTGTGGGGAGGGGCTCAGTGTGTCATGCGCCGACCTCCTTCTAGACTTGAAGTAAGCTTCCCACAATTAGTTGCTGTGTGCTCTGGAACCATGCTCACCACCAAAATCCTCACAGGTTGTGCGGGCTCTCTGCTGCTGCCTGCAGAGGTAGGAGCCAGGGACCAGGGGCTCAGGGATCCCCTGGCAATACAGCTCTAGGTGGGTGGGGCAGGCCCCCAAGTCACCACAGGGTGTGGTCAGTGACTCCCACCAGGTGAGAGCAGCATGCATTCCTGCATAGGCAGCCAGCCCACACAAACTCGCCTGGAAAGCCCCGGCCGAGTCACGCAGGCACACAGCTCACAGCTCTACACTCCCAGGAAAACTCCCTGTCTCAGCCTCTCCCAATCAGCCACTCAAAGATCAGGCCGAGCAGCCCGACAGTCAATTGCCACCCAGGCAATTCTCCATATGCAGTGTGGAAATTGGGGACCTAAGGCGAGTCACGCACTTTCAGGTCTCAATAAGCAGTCTGTTGAACACGGAGCGTGCCTGACAGGCATTTCCCTGGCTACACAGCACAAGCAGTGTGGAGGGCGGGGATCCAAGGCCACATGCGCATGCACGCACGCGCACATGCACACACACACACACACTCGCACTCCTGCGCCAATTCCAGCAGACCAGTGCAGTCCCAGACCTGAGCCTCTGTGACAGGGCCCAGCCCTGAAAAAATGGTGACCTCCTGTGCACTACTTGTGTGCAAGCTCCACACCAAGGGAACAATGTTCCCAAAAACCTCCAGCTCCTGCGCCAAAGGCACTCAGCTCAGTCCTTCCCGCAGGCTCATGGGCCCTGCTCACAAAGCCACTCCCTCCACCAGGAACCGGGTGAATGCTTACCAGTGAGCGAGTCGGTTTGCCGGCTCCACTGGTTCTCCAGCTTCCCTCAGCCTCACTGAGTTGAACAGAGTCCTCACTATTTTCTACTTCCAGCTATTGTAGAACTCCTTTTCCCAGCAAAGTAACTCTGGGGTGGTGAGTGTGGTGTGGGGCCGGAGGGTCTCACCTCCAACCAGCGAAGCCTCCCCATCATTGAGGTATCCCTCACGGGGTTTATCCTCTCTCATCTCTGTCCCTTTTACCAGACTCGATGTGGCCTCCTCTTTAAGTCCTTCGTTTAGAGGTACTGCTCATCTAGGGTCCAGGGAACTTCCGAGGTTGATTATCTTATAAATTTTTTGTAATTTTGGTGTGACCCTGGGAAGCAGTCGGCACAGCATCTGTCTATTCCTCCATCTTACCAGAAGTCTCCCAATAAAATCTTTAAAAAGAAAACAATCCCATTTATGATTGCAGCAATAAGGAATAAATTTAACCAAAGAGGTAAAAGACCTATACTCTAAAATCAATAAGACATTGAAGAAACAAATTGAAGAAGATACAAATAAATGGAAGGATATACACTGTTCATGGGTTGGAAGCATT
>NW_017732901.1:12024-13107 GCF_001890085.2 Hipposideros armiger
ATTATAAACTTGTTTGGGAATATCACATATACACATTTTTGAACCAGAGGAAATAGAACACATTTTGTCAAATTCAGGACCCTCTTTAAACATATTGGGTACTTGATGTGAAGCCACACTTGAAGTTTGGAAATGACAACATTTGTTTCCCCTTAATAAAATACAATTTCCTGTTTGGGAGCCTGGGAGGAAGAAAGCTTTTTAGAAAGAGGCTGTTGACCTCTCTTAAAGTGTTCTTGGACATTAAGAAAACAAAAGTTGGCTGTATTAAGTGAAAATGTGGTAGAAACACGGAGATTATATTTCACCTAAAGTACACATGAATTAAAATGTCCAGGAAGGGAGAGATTTGGTTTTGCTGAACCAAAATAGTTGAAAAACAATTGGTGACATTTGACAAAATCAAGATGTTACCATACTTGTCAACCTCCCCTTGAAATGAACTCTTACTTGCATTAGACAAGAGGCCTTGTCCTCTAATTCACTCCATAGTACTGGATCATTGTATTTTATGAGTATATGGAACTTTTTAGGGCAACCCAGATTCACCAGTAAAACCCTTCAGACACATAGGGAGTGACCTCGGCATTAATTGATCTTTGACTTTTCATTGGTACTACAATGAAGATATTTTAACAGAGGCGCAAAGAGCTGACACTTAAGCCATGGAGGTAAAGGCTGCTGAAAGAAGATTAGCAATCAATCATTTCAGGCTGGACGCCCACCATCAGCAGACAACTGAGGGCTTAAGGTGTAACAGGGAGGTGGGTGGGAGTGCACAAAATGATTGAGGTGAGGATGGAAGTGGAGGTGCTGGGGAAGTGGATGGGGAGAGGAGGAAGGGAGGGAGCTAGAGGGGATTAGAAAAGAAATTAAAGATGTGCAACCAGGAAGAAGTAGGATCAGAACCACCTCTTCCTGATATAGAAGATATTCAGCAAATAAAATAGCTTATGAAAATGCCACTAAACTCCCCAACCATTAACTTGGCAAGGAGATGGGGCTGCTTTTCAAAAAAACATCAAAGAGGAAAAGTAGATAAGGAACTTTTCAAACTAAGCATATGGTGAGGAGCGAACTCAA
>NW_017732901.1:21972-32877 GCF_001890085.2 Hipposideros armiger
TCGGTTATCAGATCAACTGTCACAGTATCACAGTGTTTGTGTCCCAGTGACCCTCATTTTACTTAATAAAGGCCAGAAAGAGCAAGATTGGTAGTGCTGGCAATTCAGATATGCCAAAGGCAAGCCGTAAAGTGCTTCCTTAAAGTGAAAGGTATGTGTGTACAGGAAAAAGCATAGTATATGTAGGGTTTAGGACTACCCATTCTTTTAGGCATCTGCTAGGGGTCTTGGAACGTATCTACTGCAAATAAGAGGGGACTATTATAACCAAATAGTATTGAAAGGGTGGCATGCATGTGGCGATGGAGCGACAGGGCAAAGAGGAGGGAAGCGTGGTGTCCCAAAAGCCATGCGAAGGGAGCATTTCCAGTGGAAAGATTGGTCAAAGTGTCCAGTGCCACAGAGGTGTGAAATATGAAAGTGGAGGGCATTGTGAGCTTGAGAAAGGAGTCCCAATGGAAATGTAGATGGAAGTCTGACTGGAGTTGCAGGACAGGAAGTGAAAACAACTGGTAGAGTCAACCCTTTTAAGGAGTTCTGCTTCAAGGGGAGCAGAAAAATAGAGAAGGAATTAGAAGGGGGGGGTCTTTTTGGGTTAGTTTATATTTAAGGTTGAAGATATTATATAGTACATGTGCTGACAAGAAGAACCAGTAGAAAGGAAAGACAAGATAATATGAGAGAGAGGAGAAAAATGCAGGGGGAAAGTCCTTGTGTAGGAGAGGGGATGGGACCAGCAGGGCAGAAGAGGGGCTGGCCTTTCATGAGAGCAGAATCTCTCCCTAATAACTGGGGTCAAGATACAGGTGGGTGGGAGACTTGGTGGTGTGGGATGAGGGGATTCTCTTCCTAACGGCTTTTCTTTTCTCAGTGAACTAAGAATCAGGCGATCAGCTGAGAACAAGAAGACAGAGGCACTTTACTCCTGCCCCCAGCCATGCTCTGCACTTGCCGGATCCTTGTGGTGCCACATGGCCTAACACTGCAGGAGAGGTGAAGGTCAGGTGATGGGAAGGTAGGCCCCATAGCCCCATTATTTCTCATGGAGCTGCCATCTGAGTCTGTCACCCCTCTGCTTAAAGCCCTCAAATGGCTCTTGGCTCCCTCCAAAATGAGGCCTAAATCCATTGACTTGGATTAGGATTCCTCCATGATTGGCATCCTGATCAGACACACAGGCCCGGTATTGCCAGCTCTTCCCATTTTTCCAGAGATCTGGAAATCCCGAGTCTTATATGAAAACTCATTTTCCAATAGTGGCCTAACTTTTTCAAAATTGCCCACAAGCTGAAGCAAACCCATCTTCAGGTGGGATTTGAGCTGCGCCATGGGTAGGAGCTGCCTGCTGCTCACAGAGCATGCTCCACCATCCCCTGGTCACCTTGTTTGCTCTCTTCCTTGTGCCTGGAAGACACCCCAATACCCCAGGACTGTCTGGTGAAAATGTTGTCAACAGCCCAGTTCTGAAGGAAGATAACTCAGGGACTAATACGAGTTCTGCCTGTTTTGAACATTGATTCCTCACATGATCTGGTGTTAACAGAGTAGACATTTTATACCTTAGCTGGGAGCCCAGGTAGGAGTGAAGGAGGCCCCCACTCTCGGTGCTCATCCTGTCCTTGCAAGAGCCTGAGGGGAGTACCTCCTTGAACTTGGCATCCTGGGCTCCTAGGTTGCCCCATGGGACCCTGGCCAGTGAGAGAAGAGTGATGGCACCTGTAAGTGAGAGCTCAGGAAGCAGCCTCCAATCTTCATCACCGTCATTGTTATCATCATTCTTTTGAGGCTGGGCTTGAGGGTCATCCTCTCTATGTGGGCATGACCCCTCGCTCCCTCATTTGGGCCTCTACCGAACACCGGACATAATTCTTTGTGGCATCTCTAACATGATGTTTTATTTCCTCACTTATATAATGGCAGGTTTGTGAATCCCTGAGACCCAGCACGGTACCTGGCATGAGTGGGCATGTTCATTTACCGAAGGATTTTATGTGATCCTAGGGCATGTCTGTGATGCCAGGTCTGCTTTTTGTGTGCTGCACATGAGCTAATGCAAATTTTTTCATTGTTATTGTCTTATATTCTCTCTATAGTACTGTGGGCAGATTTTCCTTTTTTTTTAATTGAACTTGCTTGCATAGCTTCCCCAATCTCTCTCTCTGTCTCTCTCTGTCTCTCTCTGTCTCTCTCTCTCTCTCTCTCTAACATTTGTACAATTCTTTTGGGAGCAGATGGATTCCAGATAATTCTATGCCAGACAACATTCAGCAGGAAAAATTTTTGTGCTAACTCTTCTATTTTGGTTTTGAGTCCTCGTCCTCTCTCCCTCCAGCAAACATAAATTATATCTAAATCTTTGCCAAGAGGACAACCTTTTAAAACAGAAGCCGAGAGACTGATGAGTAATGGCTGGAACAGAGGGTCTGTAGGCCTGATGGAGAGGGAAGATTCACATCTAGTTCCAAAGGTGCCTTACACCTGGGGGTTGGGGAGGGGCCAATGGCAATCACATGCAGAAACTGGCCCTGTCCAGCAGCCCTACTTTTAAAAGTGATGGTGATGGTTTATCACCAACAGGGGATGGGAATGTAGTGCTTGACGTGTCTGATTACCCATTTGCCTGCTGCTCTATTCTGGGCCCACATCTGTCTCTTGTCCTGCAGGGCAGTGGGGAGCCAATGACACGTCATGCCATGCTGCCCTTAAGGGCCTGCAGGGGGACACAGGCCTTCCAATGCTGTCTGTCCTGCCGAATACCAGAAGACCACTGAGAACAGAGATTCTAGGAGAGTTTGGTAGGACAACCATTTTAATGTGTATGTATGGCCGTAATCTGTGAATAAGTGGCAAAGGTTTGCACACTTTGCTTATTTTGAAGATGCCTTGGAAACCCTGCTGCTTTTCTCTACTTTAGAGAGCTTAGGCATTAAGTGCAAGAAATCAGATACATCTTTTTCAAATCGCGCATGCTCTTGTTGTGGTGTAATTAGAATAGTAAAAAATTGGAAACAGTCTACATACCCAATAATAGGAGATGTCTAAATGAATTTCGATAAACCCACAAGACAGGAAACATGTAGCCAGCTACACAAAAACATGCTCATCAGGATATGCTCACATTGAGTGAAAAAAAGATGGATGTAAAAATCAATAAGGAGCACAATACCTGTGTTTTCATATAAAAACACCTACACACAGCCAATAAAGAGCCTGAAAAGGTATACATCAAAATGTTAAAAATGTCATCCTTGGATGGTAACGCTGCAGGTAATTTTTATTATTTTCTTAATAATCTTCTCTAGTTTCTTTTCTTTAACAGTAAATATTTATTATTTATATAATTATAAACTTATTTTAAAGTATACACATGTATTATTATTATATACATTTTCATGAAAGTCAATTGACAGGAATAATTAAAGAATTTTAAGAACATCTCATTATTTGATTTTTCCTGGAAGTAGAAGATGGACCCATTTATACACTGAATTTCATTCCATAATAAATACTACTCGAAACAGTTCTTAATATGCACAAAAAAGTGAAAACCCGTGCCATATGCACGGAATGAAGAAACTGTAAAAGCTTCCTGTGCTGAAGATTCTCTCCCTTCCTCCGGTGCTCTGGCCTGGTCAGTGTCCAGGAGGCTGGCCTTTATGGGCTGAAGTGATGGACTCCATGACATGGCTGCTGGATGGGTTTGGCCAATGGCAAGCCCTGGCAAGAGACTGCAGAGAGTGAAGGTGTGGTGTTTATTTCTTCTCCCAGATTCTCCCTGTCAGGGTGCTGTTGTTTGTTTGGTATTTCTTTTTCTTTTCTTTCTTGTTTGTTTTTACAGAAGAGAAGTAATACTTAAATTTATTATAAATTACTTAAATCATCATTTTAGAGTGTTCGTTATGTACATGACACTGTGATAAGCTACATAGTAAAAATGCATCTTCTTTATACAGGCCACCTTTATTCAGCCCTAATGGGTTTAAATGTTTTCTTCTTTTGTGTTCTCTGGAATGTTCCTGTGTCACTATTGTATTTTGTATCTTATTTATGTAAGTTAGTTTCTATCACCGGCTTCAGCCCCCCAAAAGTACCTTCATTGTTCGGTATTTCCTTACGGAATGCTACAGCTCCTGGCAGGTGGCTCTTTAAACAACTATGGCCTCTCTCTCTGGGCTTTGGTGATCACTTCTTCCCTCATCCCTTCAGGTCCTGGATGATAAACACGGTCCCTTGTCATTGGCCTTGAGGAGCTGCACCACCCCTTGTGGACATCCTTTAAGAACAATCCCTTTATCAAATTCACTGCAAATTACCCTCTTTTTGAGCGCTATCTGCTTCCTTCCCAGCCCCAGACTGGCACAGTTGTTCATGTACCCAGCGATCAGCCTTTCCATCTGTGGTCTGAATCAAGCCCGTCAATGTACATATTCTGCAGAGGGGAAAACAGTTCTACCAAATGTCAAGCTGGGTGCTGTCAAAGGAAAAACACCAGACAGGAGAGGCGTAAGAGAAAAAAACCAGTTACCTCCTTTGGCTAAAGATTTTTAAATAATCTGAATTCGTGGCCATGCTGAGCAAGCAAAACACAAGGAACAGAAGGAATACGATCACATTTTTTGAGCATCATCTCTTTGGCGACAAAGTAAAGAAATGAAAAAGGACCAGCCATGAAATTATCTTCCTTTCTATGTTCATGCCCCACAGGTGGCCCAACATCAAGCCAAGAACACATGTTCTTAGGCCCCCAGAGTTCCTACTTCCTAACCTAGGGTCCATACCCTAAAGATGATGCTATTTGTCCTGATGTCATGTGGGTCTGACATGTCTAGATGATGGATGTGAGCATGAGGTTGGAAGAAACAGGCTGGGAAGAGTGGCAGGGCTTACATGCTTTCTCAGAAGCTCTTCTCCAAATCCTACCTGCTCTTCAAGGGATGGCTCAAAACCTACCGCTTCCTTCAGCTATTCTCTGAACTCAGATACAATTCATCAAGACACACTTTTTTAAATGTATGTCGTTTTCTTTCCTTAGTGTGTACAGTCCAGGATCACCTATCTTCCAGGGGTGTACCGCTCAACACTTGCCAGGGTGCTGGGTGGTGCACAACATGGGCTCGGTACACCCCAGCTGACTAACAGACAGGGGGTGTCCATTGCAGCAGAAATCATACCAGATGTAATAGCCGGCACACATTTCATCATATGCCTGCCACTGTGTTTCCCTGCATTTCCTCATTCCACCCTGACAAACAGCTCATGAACCATGTAGCATTTTTAGTCCCATTTTATAAATCATGAAACTCAGCCTTAGAGACTGAAACCCAGGTTCTTAACCTCTTGGCCATTCTGCCTCTTCTTTTTGGTGACAACCCCCCTTCTTATAATGGTGACAATTTCAGTGAACTGTTCCATCACATGGGGAGCTTTAACATGCCACTTGAATGAAATCAAGAGAATCTGAATTCACAAATGTCTGGAACTGCGAGAGGAAAGAACAAACAGCTCTTGTTCAATCTTCCTGCCTCACACTAAACTTCCTTCCAGTGAGCTCAATCCCACTGGTCATCTTCCTGCTCACCCTCAGGACAACCAGCGTGAAACCAGAGAGCCCATTAACACATTTTCGAGGGGACTTGCCTGAACTGTTCCACTACTGAAGCTGACCATTTTTTTTTTTAAGTCTTGGCCCTTTGAATGAGCACATATTCATTCTTTTAACTCCCAAATTTAGAACTGAGTAGAAAAGAGATGACTAAAAAATTCCATTAACTGTGCATTTTGGCCAAGCAGCCTGTGGGTATTTCTGTGGTTCAGAAGCAGCCCATGCTCTGTGCCTACTTAGGTTCTACCTTCCAATGGATCAATAAAAATAAAAATAGCTCTTGGAGATTGTGGGTAAGATTTGGACCACAAACCACACAAAATATTTGGTCACCAAATACTTTTTCCAAAACCCTGGCATGGAAAGCCTGACTTCAAGTTCATTGAAGTGGTCTTGAGTTTTAATTTTTATGAAAAGAACATGCTTAGGTCAATTCATTCTTGTATTCTCTGTCATTGGAGTGTGAGTGTAGAAGCTATGACCTGGAGTAGGATGTGAGAGAAGAACTGCAAAGCTAAGCGTATAATGGCCTTGACGATTTCTGAGTAGATCGTTAAAGTTAGTTACATCTGAGTATCAGAGAGAGTCTGAGGAAAAGGACTTTGATTGTGGTGTTTAGTTTAAAAATGTACCTTTTCTAAGAACTTGTTGGCAGTTTAAATTCTGGCCATCATCAATCACATTCCCCAGGCTCAAAAATTATAGAGATGCATGCAAAATATTCATTACTTTTTCCCAGAACAGGAAGGAATTTGTTGAGATGGAAAGTAAACAGAGCTATCAAGAATATCAGCCTAGAGCCACTTCTCTATTTTTAAGTAACTGGAACAAAAAAAATATATATCATCCTGTTTTCATTGCTTTTTGATGTAAAGACAACTTTTAGAGGAATACACACTTTCCATTAGATGTGTCTATGTTATCTGCGCTAGCCTGTGAGAGCCACACAAATGTCTGTGTGCCAACTGAACCAAGAGTGATCAACCCTCCTCTCCCAGTCTGTTTCCCATTTGTCCACTTTCTTTTTATTGTGGTAAAATATACATAACATAAAAGTTATCATCTTAACCATTTCTAGATGCACAGTTCAGTGGCACTAAGTACATCCACAATATTGTGCAGTCATCACCATCCATCTCCAAAATTTGTTCATCTTCCCAAACTGAAACTCTGTCCCCATTGAACACTAATTCCTCATTCCCTCTTGCCTCAGTGCCTCACAACCACCATTCTACTTTTTGTTCTTATGAATTTGGCTAATCTAAGAACCTCATATAAGTGGAATAGTACAATGTTTGCCTTTTGTGACTGGCTTGTTTCACTTAACATTGTCTTCATGGTTCATCCATGTTGTAGCATGTGTCAGAATTTTCTTTCTTTTAAAAGATAAATAATAGTCCATTGCATGTATGTACCACATTGTGTTTATTCATCATCTGTCTGTGGACACTTGCGTTGCTTTCACCTTTTGGCTGTTTTGAATAATGCTGCTAAGAATATGGGTGTGCAAACATCTGTTTGAAATCCTCTTTTCGAATCTTTTGGGTATATACCCAAAGTGGAATTGCTAGATCATGTGGTAATTCTATGTTTAATTTTTTGAGGAACCATCATACTGTTTTCCATACACTCACACCAGCAATGCACAAGTGTTCCAATTTCTCTATATCCTCATCAATACTTGTTATTTTCTGCTTTTCATAATTTTAATTTCTACTTTTCAATTACAGTTGACATACAATATTATATTAGTTGCAGGTGTACAACATAGTGATTAGACATTTATATAACTTACATAGTGATTACTCCAATAAATCTAATACCCATCTGACACCATACATAGTTATTACAATATTATTGATTATATCCCCTATGCTGCACTTTACATTTCCATGACTATTTTGTAACTACCAATTTTTACTTCTTAACCCCTCCCCCTTTTTCACCTATCCTCCCAAACCCCCTTCCATCTGGCAGTTATTAAAGTGTTCTCTGTATCTATGAGTTTATTTCTCTTCTGTTTGCTTATTTATTTTGTTCTTTAGATTCCACATATAAGTGAAATCATATGGCATTTGTCTTTCTCTGTCTGACCTACTTCACTCAGCATAATACCCTCTATGTCCATTCATGTAGTTACAGATGCAAGATTTCATTCGTTTTTATGGCTGAGTAATACTCCATTGTATATATGTACCACCTCTTCTTTATCTGTTCATCTATTGATGAACATCCAGGCTGCCTTCACATTTTGACCATTGTAAACAATGGACATATGGTATGCACACGTCCCCTTGAAGTACCATTTTGGGTTTCTTTAGATAGAAACCCAGAAATGGGATTACTGGGTCCTTCTTTGCTTCTTGTTATAGCTTTTTTTAAAGTCTATTTTGTCTGGTATAAGTATTGCTATCCCAGTAGCAATTTTTTGTTAGTTTGTTTGTTTTCATTTTCATGAAATACCTTTTTCCATCCCTTTACTTTCAGTCTCTGTGTGTCTTTTGAACTGAAGTGAATCTCTTGTAGGCAGCATATATAAGGGTCTTGTTTTCTTATCCATTCAGCCACTTTATGTCTATTGATTGAAACATTTAATTCATTTACATTTAAAGTAGTTGTTGATAGATATGTAATTACCATCATTTTATTATTTATATTTCTGATGTTATTTCCTTCACCATCTCCTGAAAGACATCCCTTTAACAATTTTTGTAATACTGGTTTGGTGGTGTTGAAGTCCTTTAGCTTTTCCTTCTCTGGGAAGTTCTCTCTGTCTCCTTCAATTCTAAATTACGGCCTTGCTGGGTAGAGTAGTCTTAGTTGTAGGTCCTTGCTTTTCATCACTTTCAATATTTCCTGCCAATCCTTTCTGGCCTGTAAAGTTTCTGTTCATATCAGCTGATAGTCTTATACAAGTTCCCTTGTAGGTAACTAACTGCTTTTCTCTTGCTGCTTTTAAGATTCTCTCTTTGTCTTTAACCTTTGGCATTTTAATTATGATGTGTCTTGGTGTTGGCCTCTTTGGGTTCATCTTATTTGGAACTCTCTGTGCTTCCTGGGCTTGGATGTCCATGTCCTTCACCAGATTAAGGAAGTTTCTGTCATTATTTCTTCAAATAAGTTTTCAATCCCTTGCTCTCTCTCTTCTCCTGGTACCCCTATGATATGAATGTTGGTACGTTTGATGTTGTCCCAGAGGGTCCTTAAACTGTCCTTATTTTCTTGGAATCTTCTTTTCTTTTTGTTGTTCTGATTGAGTGTTTTCTGCTACATTATCTTCTAAATCTCTAATTGAATCCTCTGCTTCATCTAATCTACTGTTGATTCCCTCTAATGTATGCTTCATTTCAATTATTGTGTTCTTCATTTCTGACTGGTTCTTTTTTATGTTTTCTATCTCCATTTTTATGTTTCCTATCTCTTTGTTGAAGTTCTCTCTGAGATCATTGAGCATACTTATAAGCATTGTTTTGAACTCTGCATCTGGTAGATTGTTTCTTTCCATTTTATTTAGTTTTTTTTCTGGACCTTTGTTCTGTTCTTCCATTTGAGACATTTGTCTTTGTCTCCTTATTTTGTCTGCCTCCCTGTGTTTGTTTCTATGAAAGCTGCTATGTCCTCAGGTCTTAACAAAGTGGTCTTATGTAGTAGGTGTCCTGTGGGGCCCAATGGTGCAGTCTCTCTGGTCATTTGAGCTGGGTGCTCCAGGTGCGTCCCTTGTGTTGGTTGTGTGCCCTCTTGTTGTAGCCTTGGTTGCTGTTTGCACATCTATGGGAGGGATTGAGCCTTGTGCTGATTGGTTGTAAGGACTGGTCATGACTATAGTGGAGAAGCTGTTGTGCAGAGGCTGACCCTAGAAAGCAGTATTCACTTTAGCAGGGCTCTGGTACCTGTCCAGTCTGCCCTTTGTGTGTGTCATCTGCAGAGGTATCCAGGTGGTGCCCCAGTTCGATTGAAGCCAGCCACTGGGTGTGCTGGCCCAGGGCCTCCTGGGAAGGGCCCTGCCACAGGCCAAGTTCAGCTGCAGCCTGTGCCCTCTCTGGGGCCAGCTGGAATGAGCCACAAAGCAATCTGCAGATGGCCACCACCTGCACTGGGCTTGGAGGTGCCTGGGAGAGACTAAGCTGTGAACCAAGGTCAGCTCCCGGTAGTGCCGGGCTTGGGACTGCTTAACAAGAGGTATAGGGCACATCGAGGCCAGGTGCTGCTTGTTTGGAGTTTGTGAACCTTCGAGAGAGCTTAGGACAGTCCATAGTATGAGCCAAGGCAGGCCATTTGTATGGAAAAGCCACTGGAAGTGGCTTGGCTGGGCCCACAAGTTGGGTGAGGTGGGAGTTTCAGGGAATCACCAGGACAGGGAAAATGGTGTTAGCCAGGTTGATGGAGACTCACATATGCTGGCTGCCTGTGTCTGAATGCTGGGTGAGGGGAGGGCTCAGCAAAGTGACAATGCCTTCTGCCAGCACTTCTGTCTCAAAGAAAGCTGCTTCTTCAGGCCTCACCCTGAAGCCAGATAATTCAGTTCCTCCCTGTATATCCCTTGTACCTTTTGAGCCACTGCCCCAGTGCTGGAGCTCAGAGGGAATGAGTCTGTTAGTGAGTGAAACATGCGTGGCCCTTTAAGAGGAATGCCTGAGACTCCAGCCTCCCTCTGTTTCACTCAGCCACAATCTCCACTGGTTTTCACAGCCAGAAGTTGTGGGGATGTTTTAGCACTTGAACTATGGGCTGGGGAGCCTGGTGTGGAGCTGGGATCACTCACTCCTCAGGGAAGACCTCTGCAGTCCAGATATCCCTTCCAATTTTTAACTGCCACATGCAGGTATAGGTTGAGCCCATTTCACAACTCTGCCTCTCCTAGCAGTCTCAAGGTGGTTTCTTCTGTGTGTCCTTAGTTGTAAGACTTCTGTTCAGCTGGACATCACGTGATTTTCAATGATGGCTGTTCTATAGTTGAGTTGAAATTTTGATGTGCTCATGAGAGGAGGCAAGCAGTGTTTACCTACTCTGCTATGTTGACCAGAAAAAAATCCTATTTTCTGCTTTTTTGATGATAGTTATCGTAATAGATGTGAAATGGTATCTCTCTACTTGTGTTTTTTAAAAGAAGCACAACTTAGGATGTGCTTCAATAGAGGTTGCAGTTTTACCTGGATTTTGAAGAACTTTTCTAGTTCAAGTCACTGAGCTTATGGAACTTATTATATAAACAACAAAAATGCAAACAAAACTTAAATGATAGATGAAAATACAGTAAAGAGATAAAAACAATTAGGAAGAAAAAAAACATATATATATATATA
>NW_017732901.1:33487-34393 GCF_001890085.2 Hipposideros armiger
TTAGGGAACTGAGGCTCAGAGAGGTAAAGTGACTTGGGAGGTGACCCAGTCAGCATGATGGAGCCTAGTGTTGTTCCACTGGCTTGGCCTTGAATGATGGATGAAGTTGGAGGGGTACATAGTCCACCTGGAAATCAAACCAACTCCTTCCCTACCCAAGATCTGGAAGGTTCATGCCCAGTTTTGTCCCTGAATTTGAGTATAACAGTTCTAAATCAGAAGACAACACAAGGCACTTATTGCACTAAATTCATGTGACTGTATCTAGAACATCACATATGATGCCCTGGGGTTTGAAGAACCAGCACTGTTCATTTAGTGTCAAATAGGTCTACAAATCTACTTCTTATTGCATTAAATTTGTACCAGGCGCATATGAAGGAAGGCAGTGACCAGAGTCACTATCTTTGAGTGTCTCTTGGAGATCTGTGGTGGCCTCTCTTTGTTCCCATTAATCAGGTTTTAAAATTGTTTAAATTAAGCCACTTAATTTCTATCTTCTTCAACTATTGTAAGACTCTTGAGATAATGGAACATGCTTTCTTCTTTGTAGCACACATATCATGGTTAGCACAGGTGACTTACTATTTAAAGGCCAGTTTCAAGTGCTGTGTTATCTTCTGGTCCATACTTCCCACAGTCACACTTTCTCCCTGTCCATCCTTATATGGGTTTAAGTCTGCTATTTCATTTTAAGGCTAGATGATATAAGCAAAGCTGTGAAACTCAATCAGATAAAAATTGATTATATTTGATATATAATGTAATCATACAGAAATCTTTTGATCTTCAAGCATTGAGATTTGAGTGGACTAATTCTTTAATCAATCTATGTCTATATCTATTATAGATATAGAAGTACAGTAAGCATGAAAGAGTAAAACTTTACTTGAAGTTTGTCTCAAT
>NW_017732901.1:40360-48698 GCF_001890085.2 Hipposideros armiger
AGTTCTGCCTGCATCCCCAGTAGAACTAACATTGTTCTCTCCTGTTGCCTTTAGGAGTAGAGAATTCGTGAAAGTATCAGGGATTTGCATGGCTGTCCCACGTATTCCCTATTATCCGCCTTCCTCTTAACTCCACTTGCTCTTTTCCTCATGGTAGAACCACCGAAGGAGTCCTAGGCAAGGCACAAGAAAACAGGCCCACCCGAGTTCCCATTGTCTAGCATTTGGGAGACAAAGGCACATCAAATTAGATGTTTACTCATTAGAAAAATTATGCAGGTGTGTACTGTATTTTGCCATGTATGATATGCACTTTTTTGCCCAAATTTGTGAGGGAAAAATAAGGATGTGCATTATACATGGGTAGTACTAATTCCATATCTATATAAATGTTTTTAATTCTTTTATTTATGCTTATGAGTTAAAAGTGTATCTCTAGAAATCAATAACGATATCCTTATGCAAAACAATACCCTGAAATATGATAATTGGTTTTGTTGAATTGGTTTCGATGAACTAGCAGTGACAAAGGTTTGCTGGCCTTCTATGATGTGTAAATATCATAAATTTATTACCAGTACATAAAATTTCTTCTGTCTTGTGTCTGTTCTTGTGTTTTGTAATTATTTGTTACATAAAATTTCTTGTACCATAATATGTTTAAAAATAAGTGGTAAAATTCCTTTATAATACCAAAAACAAGCACCTAAATGTAAACAAATAAAATTTTGAATTAAAAAATTAAAATGAAAGATCTTTTTCCCTGAAAATTTGGGCCAAAAATGTGGGTGTGAATTATACAAGGCAAAATATGGTATTTAGATGTACAATCAACCCTAAGATTAGGATAGGTACAATATTACTTACAACGGTCTAGCAAGTAGAGAGATCTTAAGTTTGAATGTTTTAAGGTAGGTGGTTATTGCCATTGCTTTTGTGTTTCTGGGACTTTGATACTAATCCCTCCCTCCTCATTTATGAGCATATAAGAGGAAAAGAAACCCTCATCTGGCCAACATTCTCAGTAGGTTCATCACGACCTCCGGGGAAGATTGTGCACTGCTCAAGATCAGAGGGCAAATTCCCAAGATGATGCCATTAATGATGTCTCCTGAAGTCATGCAATGTGGCAAGCCTCTTACCCATAATTTCCTTGATTTATTCTCCCCAACTCTTTCTCTTCTCTAGATCCTGATATGGTGATTTGGTAGGTAATACCGAGTACTTTAAGATATGGAAAGTTTTGACTGGAAGGAGCTTTCTTGTTCCTTCCTTCTGTTCTATGTCATGTTGCATTATTACCCATGCCATCTCCCTGATTTTGCTTTAATTAATTGAAGAGATAATTGGTCTTGTTCTCAGACATTTGAGAACTCACTAAGGGCTATTGGCAAAAGTGAGTTCTCCCTTGTAGTCATCTGGTTCCCTTCTATTCATCTACCTGAGAAAGATAAGGATGTAGAGGCCATTAGCTGTCAAAAAAGACTCCTGAGATGCTAACATTGACAGAGCTGAAATCAACATTAATTGAAGACTCCTTAAGTTGGTAGGAATCCTACAGGTCATCTGCTACAAGTTTTTATGGAAGGAAGGAATTCATTTTCTCTTGATTGCTACAGTGATTTCTCATTATCCTGTAGCCCTCCATCTTTCATTCTGGTCCAATCTGTGTTGATTACATTTTAACTGCAGAAAGATTTTCCTTTACCTTCATGTTGAGAATTCCTTTCCCTCTCTCCTGGGTTGGATCTCTTTATCTTTAAATCCCATGCTTTCCTCTTTCTTGAAATATTTACTCATTTTGGTGGAACACATTTTGGTGGAATCACATAGCTTCTTGAGAAAGAGTGCAGAGGCAGTAAAATCTGAGAACTTGAATGCCTAGGACTTTCTTCTACTTATACATATAACTGCCATTTGACTGGGTATGGAATTCTAAGATGGAAATAATTTTCCCTCAGGGTTTTGAAGATATTTCTCCATTGTCTTCTAAGTTTCAATTTTCTCTTGAGAAACGCAATGTCCTTCTCGTTTGTGTCCATTGAATGTTACCTTGTTGATTTTGCTTTTTTGCTTTCTGAAACTGTTTAGGATTTCTCTTTGTCCCCAGTGTTCTAAAAGTTTACAATAATGAGTCTTGGTTTAAACCATTTGGGATTCTTTCAGTCTTAAATTTTCTTGTATTATTTCTGGTTATGTTCTCACTTCCATTTTCTCTGTTTGCTCTTTCTGGAAAATATATTTTCCTGAATGGGTCCACTAATATTTTTGTTTTTTCTTTCTTATTTTTCCTGCTTTTGTCTTTATATTATTTGTTAGAAGCTCTCTTAAATTTTTAACTTCAAATCCTTATAACTAAATTTCACTTTGCTATCATAAGTTAATTTTTTAGAGCTCTGTTTTGGTCTTTGAAGGCTCCTTTTTACTGAATCCTGTTCTTGTTCCATGAGTAAAATATCTTCTCTAATTTCTCAGCATATTAATTTTAGTTATTTTTTAAAATGTCCTTTTACTTCTTCATTTTCTCTCTTTCTTATGAGCTTGTTTTCCTGTTGCTCAGTTTAGTTTCTGCCTTTCACCTTTGAGATTTCCCTTAAATCTTTTATCTTTGGCTATACATTCATAAACTTTAAGATTTTGGAAGCCTTAGGTATTGGGTTGTCGGAAAAGTCATGATGCATTTCTGCAATGAAAAACATAGAAAAAATATGTCATGACTTTTCTGGCCATCCAATAAATGTCCTTTATTCCTCATAGAACAAGTGGCTATTACTCATTTTATGTAAGCCAAAATTGCCTTTGCAAAAGAATATAAAATTCCGGTTTGGATCCATGTTAATCCAATTTTAATTGAGTTTTAAATATCTGGTACTACATTTAAAAAGTATTTTATGAATCACAACTTCCATTTTTAAAAGTCTGAAGTATATATTTCTAATACTAAACTTTTAAAATCTTCTTAAAAATAAGTATTCCTGGTTAAATCTTGTATAACATTTTAGTCTCTATTGTCAGAGATCAACTTGCAAGAAAGCATGGTGTTTGTCAATGGGGAAAAGACATATAGAGTGGCAAATGGGGGAGAAGAGAATGAGGCTAGGGTGGGCAAGAGGCTTAGAAATGATCACTAGAAACAAAGAGAGGGGAGTGCTTTGCCTGGATTTAAAGGCTTATCCCCACGTAGGAATGGTGGTAATAGCTGGCGCTATGAAACATTTACTATGTGCCCAGCACTGTGTGATGCACTCTATGTAGATTATTTTGCTTAATATTTACAATTTTATCTTGTTTTTTTGTTTTGTTGCTGTTTTTTGTTTTGTCTTGTTTTGCTTTATTTTTGCAGATGAGAAAGCTGAGGCTCAGAGAGGTGAAGTAAAATACTTAATCTTACAGAAGTTGTGAGTGACAGGACTGGCATTCACGCCTAGTTTTGCCTGAGTGTAAAACCTATGCTCTGGAAAAATATCTAGTCTCTAGACTGGATTTGAAAGCCTCTTGCAAGGATGCTAACAGAGACTTCTTTAGTGGTGAGTTCAAAAGAAGAGCTAGAAACAGAGCTATGGCTGTAGTTTGATTCCTTAATCAGAAAAGTGTTTTCATACTAGCTTTTCATAGAGTCTGTTGATACAACATACTTTTCCTATTTCAGATGCTGTATTAATTGTGATTATGCTTGAACTCTCTTGTAAGACAGGCAGCAGCTTTTTATTGCCTGTTATCTAGTGTTGCTTTCACAAATCCACACTCCATGGGTCCTTACCAGGCTGCTGGAATCTGGGAGTTCTTAGTTGCTTTGCTGAAAGTTCTTCAGAAGTGATGAGCTGTGCATAAAAGCCTCCTTCAGACCACAGGCTCATGCAGGCATTACCCAGCAGGGAATGTGTTTAGAGTCTAGAAACTTTGCAGGGATTTCAATCTCTACTCAAAAAAATAAAGTATGGAGATAAAAACCCAGTTTAGGCTGGCACTTTCAACGATACCAGAAGGAAAAGGGCAAACTTGCACCTTTTAAGTTTCTTTGTATTTTTGAACAACGAGGTAATGGATACTATATTGTCTTGTACTGTTTCACAAACTCAGGTTTGATAATCAATCTGAGATCAGAATTCCTGAGTAATTAATGGCAGGTGATCAGCTGGCAAAGGAGATCACGCATCCCCTTTCCTTCTGTTTCAGTGACTGTAACACTCCTTTTCTTGTACTAGAAAAATTAAACACACAACTGAGGCCTTATTTTGAAGTTTGTAAATTCCAAAGCAGACCCATCTTTATTGCCTTCTTGAGTTCTGCCTGCATCCGCAGTAGAACTAACATTGTTCTCTCCTGTTGCCTTTAGGAGTAGAGAATTCGTGAAAGTATCAGGGATTTGCATGGCTGGACTCCCCTGGGGGGTAGAACTGCTGCTTCTCAAGGATGCATTAGACTGTTTCCTCCTAGAAATTCAATTTTTGCTCAAGAGAGGCTGAGCAATCAGCCCCATACTTCCAGGGCAGCCTTTGCTGTTAGAATCTGTGGTCTCCTTATTCTGTAGCTCCTGCAGCAAAACCCTCACACCCTACCTGGAGGGGCAAATGAGCATGTCCTGACCTTGCTGGCAGGGCAGGCCCCAGAGGGGAGGGAATGGCTTTAGCTGTTATTATTATAAATAGTCAGCCTTTGCTCTCCAAATAGAGGCATGTGTAGCTATCTCAAGTTGCATGTTAACAGAGTTCTAGAGAAAGCAAAGTTTCCAGTGGCCTTTTTGATAAACACATTCTTGGAAAGGGCAGGCTGCTACTTAATGAGGGACCCTGGGGAAGATATTTTGAGCAAGTCTGAGGTTGTCTGTCTATACTCTGTGCGCACAGTTTGAAGTTCTCTCTAGTTTAATTCTCAGGAGTGACAAGTTAGGAACCAATGAGCAGTTTTGATCAATATCTGTATAACTATCTAATTTTGAATCAGGTGGGAGCTGCATCCCAGACGTAGAATTTTCCATAGGCTTTTCTCAGGCACAACATTCCCTGCTACCATCACACATGTGGCTACAGGGATGAGGAGAAAGGCTTAGGCGATCTCTTTCACAACCCACAGCTCTGGTTTCTGCTTTGTCACCTTTCACTTGCCCCTTGTCCATCTATCCTGTCCATCGACACCCAGCACTCAAAATCAGGCTTTTCACTGGAGGGAGGGAATCTTGAGATAGTTTATGTAATGGGTAAATTACATGGCCCTAGTTACATGCTCTCCAGGACATTTGGNTCAGGGTGCCAGCATGGTTGAACTGTGGTAAGAGCCCTCTCCTGAGTTTCAGACAGTTAACTGCTCCTTGTATCCTCACATGGTGGACAGGACAGAGAGAACAGAAGCAAGTTCTCTCAGGACTTTCTTAAGGTCACTAATCCCATTAGTGAGGGCTCCACTCTCATGGCCTCATCTAATCCTAATTACCTACCAAGAGCCCCACTCTTAATATCATTACATTGGGGGTAGTGTTTCAACAAATGAATTGGGAGTGGGGGCACAAACATTTAGCCCATAACACCTCATTTCTTCTTCTCATAGAAACTCCAGTCATATTGGATTAGGGCCCATCCTAATGACCTCATTAACTTTAATTACCTCTTTGAAGGACTTATCTCCAAATACTATCACATTGAGGTACTGGGACTTAAGTTAGGAGTTCAAGATATGAATTTGGTGAGGGGTACAATTCAGCCCATTATAAAATTCAAATATAAATGCATGGAAACTTTAACAATTTTAATAAAAATTGAATGACAGTGGACCTTTATGATGTCAGACTTTAGCCAGACACTGAGAGTAGAAGAAGTTAGTAGGAAGTATAAAGTCATGGTTATGTGAACCAACTGTCCAAGTTCTGGCTCCACTACTGACAGCCACATGTAAATGGATAATCTGTCAAAGAAAAAGCATGAGAACAGCTTTCACATCTATATAAGAGCTGTTGTAAATACTGCTACAGCGTTAATGTTTAGCCCACTAGAAACCTAGCTATCAGATCCATGAGCAGTACTGGGTGGGGCACAGGTGAGCCACCCTCTTCTAACCACAAATATTTTCCAAGTCAATAAGGGAACAATTCATACATATCTGGTTTTCTGATGACAGCATTTAAGGTAAGAGTTTTGGGTCCCAGGGTCTGGTACTCAAAGTTTTATTTTTTCCAGTGATGATCATCAACGACCAGTGACTGATCCCTCTGTGTTTCCTTTGAGATCGGCATATGCTTCGAGGGCAAAGTGGCACAGAATGTCAGACCAACTCCTCTGGCTTCCCTCCCCCACCTCCACCTTCTGAATTTTGTTCTTTTGAATCCTCCCTGCCTTGGAAGCTCTTGGATGACTCCAGACACATTTTCTTTTATTTTGTCCAGCTTTTCTGGTATCAGAAGTGAGGTCGGTCTGAAACTTCCTAGTCTGCCATCCCTGGAGAATGTAGCATTACACGTGGAATACACAGATATCAGGGCTTCTTGGGATGCAAAGAGTGGCTATGCATTTTTTGAGGATTTCCCTGTATTAAATAATTATAAATTTAAAAACTTGAGAAACTATCTGTAAGTAAAGGTCCTCCCCTCCTCTTTGTGTGAATATATAGTTAAAGTGCCCCAGAGATAGGCAAATGGTATTACTGATGACAAATACCTATAAAAATAGAAGTTAGAGGGGTTTGAGGGTGGGGGGAGAGAATATCATTTCCCATTATGATAGAGTAGCTATTGGACTAACCCTCTTTCTGAAAAAAATTGAAAGCTGGACAAAACAAACAAACAAACAAACCCATAATTAACTTTTTGAAGGCACTGGTGTGCAATCACGCAGGCAGACCTAGATGTGGGGCATCCCCAAGAGAAGAGAGCACCTCCGGATGAGTTCCACAGTCATCCTGCTCTTTCTCTTACAGCATCGTCAGCTTCCTGCTGGGTAACATGGTTACAGCTTTCGTTCTGGGCTGAGGAGACACAGGTTGGAGTTTGGGGCTGTAAAAGGGGCTGCTTGAGAGGCAAAACTACATAAAGGAATAAACTACAGGGAAATGAACCAACAATTCTACATGCACTTTCCCTTGAAACACTTGTCCCCTCTGAAGGTGAACATGCATCAGGTGCACCTAAGAAAACAACGGAAAGTTGCAGCTCAGAGCTTAAAGAGAAGATCAGGGATTTCAGGAGCCACAGGGTGCCAGGGCATGAGAAAATGTAGTTTAAGGCCCACTAATGAGAGGCATTGGTAAATGATGCAGAATCTTGATTTAGCTCCCAGAAGGGCTATATCACAGAAGAAAGGGCAAAGCTTAAACAGCCCAACCTGATAGCATAAAATTAACCTGTGACAGGATCATGGTGATCAGGGGGCATGATCTCTGCTTGCAAGATGGAACATTAATCCAACTTCCTGGAAAACTAATCTTCAAGAGCTTTTCAGATGCAATGTCCAGACTTGAAATAAACCCAAGCCATACTAAAATTAAAACCAAATAACTAAAAACTAATAGAAAAAAGTTGAAATTAAAAGTCTCACAAGTAACTTAGATATTGAGTTATCAGACAGAGATTTTAACATAACTATGACTGATATCATCAATGAAACAGTGGAAAAGTTGAGAATTTTACCATTATTCTAAAACTACAAAAAAAGCCACTTTAAGTAAAATTAATAGTTACATGAATGATTGTAATATAAGATTAGACTCAGCAGAGAAAATAATTGATAAATTAAAGACAGGACAATAAAAAATATCCAGATGGAAGCACAGAATGAAAAAAGAGAAAATAACAACACAAAAAGAGACACAAAAGACAGGGGACATGATTCCTTCTTGTAATGAAGATATAAAGAGTATGAAGGAGAAAATGATGGACATAGCCACCAGCTGATCTTGAAAAGAGAAGGGCAAAGTTTCTAAGTTCAGGTGTGGGTACCTGGCAGGGTGGCTGCCTTGGAAGAAGGAGCATTGGGTTGAAGACAGGCCTTTTATTACTCATCCTATCCATGGCTACTTCATAGGCACTTGCTCAATTCTCTTGGCCTTAGTTTCTCATCCAAAAATTGAGTTGATTTGATCTCCAAGTAACCTTCTATTCTTAAAAGTCTAAAACTGAATTGTTCTTATGTCATTTCTTAGATTTGACAATTAAGTTTGTGAACTCATCCTAGAAAAAGTGCTACATCCCTCATTGCTGAATACCATGTCGGTCACCTTCAAAGTACTCCCCTTGGGAAGCTATGCACCAATGCCAGCACTTAGTCCACCCTTCAAAGCAATTTTGGAACTCTTTTTCTGGAATGGCCATCAGAGTCCTCATTGTATTATCCTTGATGTCCTGAATGTCATC
>NW_017732901.1:49299-53164 GCF_001890085.2 Hipposideros armiger
AGCTCACCCCAGATCCCACCACTCCCTATTCTACCCTGGTTGGCTTCACTGATCTATACTACCATCCAGACCCCTTGTGGGGTGGGGGTAGGGTGGGAGGGCTAAGTTCCATTATGAGGTTGGTACCCTGTGAGAACCCCTGTGAAGGCTCCTTTAGTAGGGTATTCATTGCCTGCTGACTTAGAATTAGAACGTGTTATAAATGACAGTTTAATGAATATTAGATGTTCTTCCATTCCCTTATTCATCCTGACTATGACCTTAGAGCACTTCTCTGCTCTCCAGCCTCAAAGAGAATGACCTCTCTTTAGACATTACTGGCTCCAAGAAAACAACTGAAAACTTGGTAATCGGGTGTTCTAAAGGAATGTGTGTTCATATCCATCTTCCAGGAATCCACTGCATTCTTTAGGCCCTCAGAGTCTTCTAAACACGCAGACCAAATGATCCTAAAGTTATTTTTCTAACCACAATTATCCAAATCCTGTTTTGTTTTCTCATTCCTGTCCAAGTATTTGATTTGAGTCACTTAAGTTTTGTGTGGGGCAGCAAAGCTTTCTATGGTCAAGAGAGTTTTCCTTGGCTGTGGTCTGAGGGCCACCTGGCAATGTACAAGGTCAGTCTCTGGCTTCAATGTTCAGCACCTATGAGGCCACCTGCCAGGACCACATTATCTTTCACTTTTTTCCAAGGACCTGCCTGGTGTGTCATGTGGAAAACTGGAGAGAAAAACCAGACTGTCCAGTCTCCTGGTTTCATGAAATTGGCCCAGTGGTTCTTCTCTAGTGTTGGATCTGAATCACTCTTTAAGCCCTCGACGTTGGCTGTGCATCACCCAGATTGGGCAGAATGCTTAAAAGTCAACGTCTGCCATAGAGATAGTGAATTGGCACTCTTGTTCTTTATTTGTGCTTTGATAAGAAGTGTATCCTGTTTCTAAGTCACAAGTGAACCTGGCACACTCAGTTTTGTGATTAGAAGTTCATGGAACACGAGAAACTATTAAAGAATAGAGGAATATTTTGGTGTGTGGCCTTTTCCAGGAAGAGAACCCAGTGTCCTTTTAATTATACTGACTAAATCACGTCCATACTGCCTGAGTCTCCAGAACTCATCAGCCATCACCCCTTTTTTCATCCTTCTGAGGGAGGGCAAGATTCTTTCTTCCACCTCTATTTTTCTCTTGTAAATATAAAACCTTTGCCCAAAAAGGAGACAGATCATTTATAAAGAAAGGCTTAAAAAGTAACAGGAAAATAAAAACAATAGAGGCTTAATCCATGTTGGGGAAGGAGTGGAGAGCTATAAAATGGACACAGGACACAATGAGCCCACTCCCTGGGGTCTCTTTTTCTTTGACGATCTTCTCACTCATCTCCCTGGAAGTCTACACACTTGTAGTGAGATAATATTTCTGCTTTTCCAATTGTGAAAGCTGCAGACCCCCTTCTATTAAGCCATTGGGCAAAATTTGCATGTTATTGGTATTAGTCATTGAAGTGAAGTGTCTTAAAATAGGCTTTCGGGACTTGGAGCACTGATGCTCTCAAAGCTTAGTGACACAAGCAGCTAAGTGCTAGTATAAAAATAGACAAGCGTGAGCCGTCTGCACTTGCCCCTGACGCATGCTCACCACCTCCTCTTAGCTGTCAGCGCCTCTGTCCTTTGATGTCCCACGTATTCCCTATTATCCGCCTTCCTCTTAACTCCACTTGCTCTTTTCCTCATGGTAGAACCACCGAAGGAGTCCTAGGCAAGGCACAAGAAAACAGGCCCACCCGAGTTCCCATTGTCTAGCATTTGGGAGACAAAGGCACATCAAATTAGATGTTTACTCATTAGAAAAATTATGCAGGTGTGTACCGTATTTTGCCATGTATGATATGCACTTTTTTGCCCAAATTTGTGAGGGAAAAATAAGGATGTGCATTATACATGGGTAGTACTAATTCCATATCTATATAAATGTTTTTAATTCTTTTATTTATGCTTATGAGTTAAAAGTGTATCTCTAGAAATCAATAACGATATCCTTATGCAAAACAATACCCTGAAATATGATAATTGGTTTTGTTGAATTGGTTTCGATGAACTAGCAGTGACAAAGGTTTGCTGGCCTTCTATGATGTGTAAATATCATAAATTTATTACCAGTACATAAAATTTCTTCTGTCTTGTGTCTGTTCTTGTGTTTTGTAATTATTTGTTACATAAAATTTCTTGTACCATAATATGTTTAAAAATAAGTGGTAAAATTCCTTTATAATACCAAAAACAAGCACCTAAATGTAAACAAATAAAATTTTGAATTAAAAAATTAAAATGAAAGATCTTTTTCCCTGAAAATTTGGGCCAAAAATGTGGGTGTGAATTATACAAGGCAAAATATGGTATTTAGATGTACAATCAACCCTAAGATTAGGATAGGTACAATATTACTTACAACGGTCTAGCAAGTAGAGAGATCTTAAGTTTGAATGTTTTAAGGTAGGTGGTTATTGCCATTGCTTTTGTGTTTCTGGGACTTTGATACTAATCCCTCCCTCCTCATTTATGAGCATATAAGAGGAAAAGAAACCCTCATCTGGCCAACATTCTCAGTAGGTTCATCACGACCTCCGGGGAAGATTGTGCACTGCTCAAGATCAGAGGGCAAATTCCCATGATGATGCCATTAATGATGTCTCCTGAAGTCATGCAATGTGGCAAGCCTCTTACCCATAATTTCCTTGATTTATTCTCCCCAACTCTTTCTCTTCTCTAGATCCTGATATGGTGATTTGGTAGGTAATACCGAGTACTTTAAGATATGGAAAGTTTTGACTGGAAGGAGCTTTCTTGTTCCTTCCTTCTGTTCTATGTCATGTTGCATTATTACCCATGCCATCTCCCTGATTTTGCTTTAATTAATTGAAGAGATAATTGGTCTTGTTCTCAGACATTTGAGAACTCACTAAGGGCTATTGGCAAAAGTGAGTTCTCCCTTGTAGTCATCTGGTTCCCTTCTATTCATCTACCTGAGAAAGATAAGGATGTAGAGGCCATTAGCTGTCAAAAAAGACTCCTGAGATGCTAACATTGACAGAGCTGAAATCAACATTAATTGAAGACTCCTTAAGTTGGTAGGAATCCTACAGGTCATCTGCTACAAGTTTTTATGGAAGGAAGGAATTCATTTTCTCTTGATTGCTACAGTGATTTCTCATTATCCTGTAGCCCTCCGTCTTTCATTCTGGTCCAATCTGTGTTGATTACATTTTAACTGCAGAAAGATTTTCCTTTACCTTCATGTTGAGAATTCCTTTCCCTCTCTCCTGGGTTGGATCTCTTTATCTTTAAATCCCATGCTTTCCTCTTTCTTGAAATATTTACTCATTTTGGTGGAACACATTTTGGTGGAATCACATAGCTTCTTGAGAAAGAGTGCAGAGGCAGTAAAATCTGAGAACTTGAATGCCTAGGACTTTCTTCTACTTATACATATAACTGCCATTTGACTGGGTATGGAATTCTAAGATGGAAATAATTTTCCCTCAGGGTTTTGAAGATATTTCTCCATTGTCTTCTAAGTTTCAATTTTCTCTTGAGAAACGCAATGTCCTTCTCGTTTGTGTCCATTGAATGTTACCTTGTTGATTTTGCTTTTTTGCTTTCTGAAACTGTTTAGGATTTCTCTTTGTCCCCAGTGTTCTAAAAGTTTACAATAATGAGTCTTGGTTTAAACCATTTGGGATTCTTTCAGTCTTAAATTTTCTTGTATTATTTCTGGTTATGTTCTCACTTCCATTTTCTCTGTTTGCTCTTTCTGGAAAATATATTTTCCTGAATGGGTCCACTAATATTTTTGTTTTTTCTTTCTTATTTT
>NW_017732901.1:57339-133154 GCF_001890085.2 Hipposideros armiger
TGTGTGTGTGTGTGTGTGTGTGTGTGTGTGTTTGGTCTCAAAGGCACTATTTACCCTCATGGTCTACTTGACCCTCTTGGGGATGGTGCTCTTCCTTCATCATATTTCTACCCTGGGAGTTTAGATATTTCTCGCAGTCCCCAAATTACTGGATGCATAGGCACATTTTCCTACTGGTACTTAGATCTATCCTTCAATTTCAGGAGTAAGTGAGTCTCCTGGAACTCTTTTATACCTTCATTCTCTTGGTATTTCCTGAATAAATCCCTAGAAAATTTCTGAAATGACTTAACCATTATTATGAGTACTTAATCCCCTGCTTAGCCCAAGAGCTTGTTTGAAGGGAGAGACTGTCAGTACTTACAACTTTGTAGCCTCTGTCTTCCCTTACTCCTTTGCCTTCTCCCCACCTATTTTGTTTTTAATGCAATTATGTTGAATCATATAAAAATTGGGAATTTCATGTGGTCCAACCTAATATTTTTGTAAATATTTTACAGTATGTCTAGAATTCCCTTCCAATCTTCCATTGCAAATCTCTCTCTCTCTCTCTCTCTCTCTCTCTCTCTCTCTCTCTCACACACACACACACACACACACACACACACACACACACCAAGCTCTCTTCCTGAGGAATAATATTTCTGAGAGTTTATCCCAACTAAGCATCAGAAAAACTTTAACATCATAATAATTGAATAATGATTCACTTCTGTTCACCCCTTCCTAGCCAAGTGATAAACACCCTCAAATCCAAATAAGGTAGTATAATGTCCCATTGTGATCTCAGAGATCATAGCATGAATTTTCTGTTTCCTCAATTAGAGGTTTAGATACATAAGAAAGGGGAAAAAAAGACAGGTGTGTTGGTTATAACTTAAAGCAAAATCATCAATGAGATGATCAGACTAAATATTAATAACATCATCTTGTATTCGGAATATATTTTGAATAGAAATTAGTTTTGGATAGAAAAAAAGTATTTTAAAAAGTATCACATGAAGAGCACATAGAAAATAACAAATTAAAGGGGGTTATCCAGGACCCAAAAAAAGCATCTCAGAAACAGTGTCCTTTTTATTGTTCCAACACAGGATAGGAGCATATGGACACTCTCACCAATGTCAGCTTGGCCAACACACCATCACTGAGAATAGCTACTGGCTTCCATCCTAGGGAGGCACTTCTCTTGTCAATTCTGTACTCTTGAGGGTTCTGAAATGGAAACTGGAGAGAAGGACATGGTATCAGGGAATGCAGTGAAAGTCTCTTCTGAGCTGTCCTAAGAAGGTTGGTTTGAGCGCAGGAAGAGGCCTTAACTTATGAGGTGTCCAGCTTTGCCACTCAAAAGCTGGGTGACCTGAAGTGTGTCCACTTGCCTCTCAGTTTCTTCATCTGATATTTGGGTTGATAAATACAGTTGTCCCAGGTTTATTATGATATTGAGATGAGATGATATGGGAAGCATTTGGTCTGGTGCCTGCCACAAATTGGTACTACCCATTTAAAAAAAAACAAAAAAACAAGTGCCGGCCAAGTGGCTCAGCTGGTTAAGAGCACTCTCAAGAGTGTGAGCTCTGAGCAACAGCAGTTCAATTTCCAGCCCAAGCTGAGCTGCCAACAGGTGGCAGGATGGCTCAGATGAAAAACAAAAACAAAAAAACAAACAACAACAAAAAAACAAACAAATAGAAGTAAATGTACAAAACTATCACAGAAAATATGTAAGACAGAATTCACACCATCACCTAGACGCTTATGCTCACTAGATAATAAATACCTAGATAGTATGATTCTGACCTGGGATGTACCAGAAAAATGTGATGTCTTTAACTTGCCTAATATCTCGAATTTGGCTTTCCTCTACACTCCCACCCATAGTTAGTGAGATTCAGTTATTTCAGTACCAAATTAGGTTAAAAGCTTAGTCTGATCCAATGTTTTAATCAGTCCATTTAGGAAGCACTAAGTCTCTCTTTGTAACAGTCACGTTCTCTCACACAGCTTCCTCCTTCATATTCTGCTTTGTTATAAGGGGGAGAGGAGGTGGGCTATGCAGCAGCCTCATAACACTGGTGTGTGTGTGGGGGAGCCAGGGTGTTAGAACCCTTAGGTGCTCTTGTTCTGTCCTCTGGTTGCAGGGGACCATCCTTTCTGCCTGATTGCTGCATGCCCTGTGGTCATTCATAGTTGTTTTGTCTGCAGTGGTGTGACCTGTGATCTGTTCCTCTAGTAGAGCCTGTGATCTGTTCCTGGTGAGATATCTGGACTACTCAGTCTTACCTTGGCTCCTACTGGAGATGTTGGGACCTCAGGAGCAATAAGGCATTGAGTTCCCGAGTTTTCTTTTGGCCTCATATACTCCAGAGTTGTCCCTAAAGAAGCTGGCAACCTGGAAACACTGGTGAGTGATGACAGAAAAGCCCCAACAAAAGCCTGTTCTGTTTAACCAAAGGACCAAAAAAGGGGCAGCCTAACAAATTGAAAGAATGGAAAAACATGTGCAATGCAAACATCAATTTTTTAAAAGCAGGGTTGGCTATATTAACATTACATAATGTATTGGGTTGTCAGAAAAGTCATGACACATTTTTTCTATGTTTTTCATTGCAAAAATGTGTCATGACTTTTCCGATAACCCAATAGACTTCAGAGCAAAGAAAAGTACAAGGACAGGGAGATAAAGAAAAATCATGATTAAAATGGTCAGGTCACCAAAGATACATAATAATTTTAAGTGTGCATGCACCAACTAACAGTGCAGCAAAATATGTAAAGTATAAATGGATAGAATTGAAAGGAAAAATAGACAAATCCACAAAGATAGTCAGAGACGTCAACATTCCTCTCTCAACAATTGAAAGAATACCTAGATAGAAAACCATTCAGATACAGAAGACCTGAATAATACCATCAACGAATAGGATCTATTTGACATTTATATGTAGAACATTCCACCCAATAACAGCAGAATAGATTGCTTAAAACATCCACAGAAGACATGCCAAGGTAGATCATATCCTATAAACAAACCTTAACACATTTAAAATAATTGAAACCATATCAGGTATGTTCTTTGTCCTTAATGGAATCAAACTAGAAACCAATTATAGAAATATAACAAGAAATCTCCACAAACTTGAAAACTAAACATCACACTTCTTAACAATCCATAGGTGAAAGAATAAGTCTTGAGGGAGATAAAAAATACAGAACACTGAATCAAAATGAAATACAACATGTCAAAATTTATGGAACACAGCTAAAGCAGTGCTGAGAAGGAAATTTATAGCACTAAATGTATATGCATCAGAAAAGAGGGCATCTCAAATCAATAATCTAAGGTTCCACCTCAACAAACTAGAAAAGTAAGAACCAAATAAACCCAAAGCAAAGAGAAAGAAGGACATAATAAAGATAAAGGCAGAAATCAATTAAATTGAAAACAGAAATAATAGAGAAGATCAATAAAATAGATAGCCAGTGCTTTGAAAAATTTATAAAATGAATAAGCCTCTAGCAAGACTGACAAAGAGAGAAGACACAAATCAATATCAAGACTGAAACAGTAACCCTGCAGATAACCAAAGGATAATAAAGGAACACTGCAAACAACTCTACACACATAAATCTAACAAATTAGAAGGAATGGACCAGTTCATCAATACACACAAACTACCCCAACTCTTCCAATATGAAGTAGACAATTTGAATAGCCCTACAACTATTAAGGAAATTGAATTTGTAATTTAAACTCTTCAAAAATCTGTAGGCCCAGATGATTTCTTTGGAGAATTCTACCAAATGTTAAAAAAAGAAAGAAATAACACAATTTCTGCACAATTTCTTTCAGGAAATACAAGAGATGGGAACAATTCCCAATTTATTTTATGAAGCTAGTCTCATTATGATATCAAAACCAGACAAAGACATTCAAAGACATTACAAAAAAAATTATAGACCAATATCCTACATGAATATAGACATAAAAACTAACAAAATATTAATATATGGAATTAAAAATATATAAGAAAAAATAAATACCAACTGAAATTTATTCCAAGGATGAAAGACAGTCAACATTTGAAAATCAATCAATGTAATCCATCACTTATTAACAAGCTAATGAGAAAAATTATCTGATCATATTAATTGATGCCAAAAAAAATTTTAACAAAATCCAACACCTATTCAGGATAAAAATTCTCAAAAAAGCAAGAATTGAGGGAAATTTCCTCAAATTGTTAAAGAACATCTGTAAAAAGCATAAAACTAACATAACTGTTTTTAATGCAGAAAGACTGATTGTGTTGTCCTAAGATCAGGAGCAAGGCAATTAATGATGATTAAATGCTTTGATTCTATATGAAAACTTGACAAGTGTCAGCTTTTTAAGATTAGTTGCAATGTAGAAGTGGAAACCATGTTAGTGAATGTTTTAGACTCTGTTACATTAAATTCTATTGGTCTATCTTGTACTCTTATATAAAAGAATAGATCTTTTAGCCATGCATGATTTCTAACTTCATGTGTTGATCATTTAGAAAAATATTTGTTCACTGAGTTATGAAGATATATACAATATTAAAAATTGATAATCACGCCATATAAAAATAACACATTTGCTAGTAGCACCACTGACCTCATCAGAGAAGTCCTTGTCTGGAAGCTGTCAAGCTCATGGTTATAGATTCATGTTTTACAAGATTTGAATTTTTGATTGAAATTTAAAATTTTACCATTGGCAACAAATGCTATCAATAGTTTTCCTTGAATTGATAGGCTCATTCTGTCCATTTTCAGGAAAATGTCTGCCAAATGTCTCTTGTGAATAACCATTATTTGTCAGATGTTCTTTCAACTAAACATGATGCTTCTGAAAAAGTGGGTAGTTCAGTTTGTAACTCACATAATCCACAAGTGATTTTCCCTTGAGACAACCATCTTGCTTTGGTAGACAGTAGGGGTGATTTTCTCACACTTCCCTTTTCATCACACAGAGTATTAAAAAGAAGTGTACAGGCACACCTTGGAGATATTGTGGGTTTGGCTCCAGACCACCACAATAAAGCAAATATCGCAATAAAGTGAGTCATAACCTTTTTGCTAGTGGAGGGTCTCACCTTAAATTTGTAAAAAAAATGCAACATCTGTGAAGTGCAGTAAAGTGAAGTGCAAAAAGATGAGGTATCCCTGTATTCAAGAGTACATGATTTTTAAATTAATAATTCTTACTGATTCAAGGAGGACATTTTTTAAGTGTAGTTGTTTTGTGAGTACAAACAGAATGTGTGAATAGAAGTGAAGAATGGAATGACCTCTAGTGTAGTTTAATACCATCGCCTTTATTTGTGCTAAGGTACCACCAGTTTTAGCCACTCTTGCTTTTGCAATAACATTTTAGTATTATTATAAAAATAGTTTTGACCTTGAGGATCCCTTGAAAGGGTCTTGGGGATTCTAAGGGGTCTGAAGACCACACTTGGTGAACAGCTTTTCCAGAGCAAAGAAGACCAAAGGATTGGATGGGTATTAGAACATTTCCATCTTTGGGTGGGCTATTCTTTCACACCTGAACAAATTAATTGAAAAGTATATAATAAATACCAATGTGCACAGTTGAGTGCAAGGGGAACACTGAAGAATAAGTGCCTGAACCTTCATAAACTTACCTGTCTAGCTGGAGAGCCAAGGAAATATAAAGAATTAGCGTATTGTGAAGGCCCCAGAAGTTCCTGCCTTCTCCTTTGAAACTTTATTTTGCTTATAGTCAACATCACAGGATGTACCAATTTACTTTATTACCGTATATTCTTTGCTGATGCTGTATGTGTCAACAAGGTTCTGTCAATGAGATCCTTTCTAATTTGGATCTCACATTTCGAGGTCTGTTTGAAATCTCTGAAAGTGCAGGGCCACACTTTGAACCTATTGACCTCAGCAACAAAGTGAATGAGCTCAAGTTCAGACAGTTAAAAGCCTTGTCCATGATCTGGAGAAAAATCTACCATGTGGGGAAGATGCTGTGTAGGTTCTGGTTCCCTAGAAGCAGTGCCTGAGACGGGGAGTCTAGTGTGAGAGACTTGTTGAGAACTCTCCAGAAGAAAACAGTAAGGGAGTGTGAGACGCAGGAGAGGGCTCGGTGAGGTGCCCTTTTGACATCTATGCCCAGCCCGATTCCATGGAGAGCTCTGAGTATAAATGGCATCACAGAGTTGTTGTTCCCTGTGGCAAGGAGCCCAGACTTTGTACCCAGTATTAGTCTCTCATTGGCTGAAGACCACCCCTGGCGGAGGACAAAATCTCCCAGGTCTTTGAGGGCCAGGCAGGTTCCGTTGACCAAGGACAATTGTCAGAAGGGGGCAGGTGTGAGCCTTTTGCAGCCAGTGCTCATAGCAGCTTGGAGCAGGGAGCACTGGCCAGTTAAGGGGATCTGGGCACGACATCTGTAGCCTGTACTTCAGATGCTGAGAACATACCCCACACAGCCCCTGTTTCCAATGTCATACAGGATCAGTCTTGCACCAAGAGAGAGAAACAAAAACTAACTCCCTCTCTCTCCCCTCCTGATGCCATGGAGCTAGCCCTATAATTCAGTAATATGAGGGGTTAATGTTTGATTCTGTGGGCTACTTCAAGAACTTCTCCACTTACAGAATTTCTTCAATGAGAAGTTTTAATAATTTATTGAGAAAAATGAACTAAATTTTTGGAACTGATTTATCCTTGGAAGATCTAGAACGTGTGGCCATCCTAGGTGGAGATTATTAATGTAGTCAGATGAAATAACGAAGGCATTAAACCTACATGTGCACAATGCTGTAGAATTGTTACACTGCTACATGAAATAGATACATATCTATCAATCGCCTGCTTCCCTCTTCCACCCCACAATTGCATTCAGCTGGATAATAGAAGAAAAGTAAACTGAGCCAGTCAATCCATTTTATTGTGAATGATAATACCCTTAGCCTTCTTAAAAGTACTGACATTTTTATAAGACAATTATTATTAACTAAATTGGTTGAATTAGAATTTCATGCAGTGTTTGGGCAGATATGCATATCTGCCTGATTGAGACATGGCAGACCAGTAATTCTTTCAAACCCATATTCTTTAAATATTAGTGGAAGTTCAGTTTAGCAAAGAGGATGGATTTTGTTGGGGGCAAGATCAGAGAGAGAGAAGAGGGGAAGGCTTCTACTATATTGCTCTGAAGAATTCACCTCCGGTTTCAAAATAGCTTACCCCATCCAGCAAAATGAAACCCTGAAATTAATCGGCCCAACTCAATTTAGCAAGTGATAAAGATCATGTGCTATTTCTTTTTTTTTTTTAATTAAAAAAAAATTTTTTTTTATTGGGGAATTGGGGGGATGGGAACAGTGCTGGGGAATTGGGGGGAGGGGAACAGACAAGTTGCTGTCATTTTGTTCTTCAGTCTAGTTGTGGAGGACGTTCCTTCACTGGCCCAAGTTGGCACCATCATTGCGCTCTTCCCGGGTGAGGCACATCAGTCACCGGCTTCTGGACGGCCGCTCACTGCGGCTGCTGGCCGCTCACTGTGGCTGCTGGCCGCTCACGCTGGCTGCTGGCTACACACGGTAGCCCATGGCAACCCACTGCCACAGGGGCTGCAGCCTACGCCGTCGCCGGCGACTCACAGCAGCCCAGCTCCAGGTTAAGCTGTTGTTCAGCATCTGAGCTGTAGAGGGCAGTGTCACTGGCCCTCATATGTGGGATCCGAACCGGGGCCCTCTGGCGTCCCAAGCCAGTTCTTAACCATCGCGCCACTCAGCCGGCCCCATGTGCTATTTCTTGAACATGTCCTTTTGGGATGAATTTTCTCACCTTCTAACTCCTGTCATCCAAGTATTCCTTCCATCTTCCCCAAGGAGAACATTGAGTAATACCCCTACCAGGGAAGAATTCACCACTTCTACTCCCATTGACATACTATTGCTCCATTATATGTCATTGCCCCAAGGAAGCTGCTAGACTGCCCTCTGCCTTAATCCAAATCTGTGCATGCAAGGAGGGCGTTGAAGGACCAAGAGGAGGAGATCTACCGACAGGGCTTCCAGCAGGGACTGAATTGCCTTTGAAAGCCTGCCCCGAAGGTGAACACAAGGCATCTCATACTATGTTCCTGACTTTTACTTATAAGTCCACAAATACTGGAGTCCTAATATTTCATCCACTCCTTTCATTACACCAAGGTTCATGGCACTGGGATGCTGATGGAGGGGTTGGGAGATGTGCTGGACAGAGACAATAGGCCAGGTGAAAATGTGTTACTATATTGGGTTGTCGGAAAAGTCATGACACATTTTTGCAAAGAAAAACATAGAGAAAATATGTCATAACTTTTCTGACAACCAGATAGTTCAGAAATGATCTATATACTTAATTTTCATAGACCAAAGATTAGAAAGCCTGCATATCTACTTGCAAATTTTTTTTTTAATTGTGGAGGGCTTTGGGGAATCAGGCAATTCCTGATCCAACTTTCCCCAGGAATTGTGCTGAGAAGGCCTGTTCCAAATAAGGCCATTTGGTTGAAGCATGCCATGGTATCTGTGAGGCCCATGAAAGCATGGGCAGAGCTTTTCTCAAGGACTGTGTGGAGTGGAATATATTTTGTTTAAATCAACAATTTCTGAAGGGCATTCGATTGGCATGTCTTTTATATGCTCCCCTTTCTCTTTTTTTCCTTTTCCTTCTTTTTGATTGATTATATTTTATTATTCTTTTCTTCTATTTATTTGGATATTAGACTATTTTGCTCTTAATTTAGTGGTTATTCCAGAGATTAGAACATCTATCTTTGACTTATCAAATCTAATATTGCCAATCTCTCTTCTCTTGCATATGCCATTGTTGTCAAATGTTTTAACTCTCTATATACTTTTATCATAAAAAAATATTGTTTTATGCACTGAGTGTTTGTTAACTTACCAATATTCTATTGCTCTTTATTCTTTCTTGCATTTTTAGTCTTCCATTAGGATACTTTTATTTCTACCTGTAACATTTAATATTTCCCTTAATGTGCAGGATTGCTGGTCATAAACAATTTCAGTTAGTTTCTCTAAAACTACCATCCTTCTTTAAGGATGTTTTCACTGTGTATGCAACTCCAAGTTTGTATTTCAAAAAATTACATTAAATATTTTATTCCATTGTTTTTGGGTTTCATTTTTGCTAATGAAGATTCAGCTAACAGTCTAAATAGTGCTCCCATCTTATTCTTCTCCAGTTTCTTTTAATATTTTTCTCTTATGTTTGTTTCCAGGTGTGAGTTCCTGTTTATTCTGTTTGTACTTCAAAGAACTTCTTAAATTTGTGACTTAACATCCTTCATCACTTTGGAAAACTCTCAGCCATTTTCAGTTTAACATTCTCCCTGATGCTCAAGTCCAAGGACCCTCATCAACTCTCTTCTGGTCATGGAAACTTAGCAACATTATCCACTGTGTTCTGCTGTCTTTAAATTCTTGCTTCTTCTTGGCACATTGACTCCCTTGTCTTCATTCTGTGGCACACGTTACCTTCCTCCTTTCAGTTTCTAAGACGCATATCCACACAATACCTTCTCAGGAAACTTTTCCCTGTGGTGAAAATAAGGCTGTGGTTTCACTGACATATTCCAGAGTTGTCTCTTCTCCAGGGCCACGGCTGGTCTGACTCAGTCACCTTCTCAGCAATCGAACTGCTGTGTCTTGCTGTTTGACACATATGAGTATGACACGCAAAATTTGATCTAAACACTAGAGAATGTGAATCTGGAGAGAGATTCTGTCCGAATTAAATGAAAATCTTTGCAATTTTCCCCTATTTTCTTACTTTTCCCACACATTTTATCAAACATGAATGCATAAATTAACTTCTTATGCCAAGTAGTCTTTGTGGAAATCAGTCAAAGACAAATATCTATTCCTTTGGGCCTTATAAAAAGCAAGCCCATTTATCATGGTAATTTTGTACAATCCAGGATCTGCTAAATATTAAGAGCTTTAATGCTTATTATACTTCCCACTTTCCTAATAATGTGAAGGAAAATGGGTTGTTGGCCTTTTTTAGGGTGTATTTGCTCACCTAATGAGTCCTATTAAGCCATCAAAATAACAAATGTTGGAAATCCATTTTCCCACTTTGGTTCCATCTTGCTCATAATATAATATGAGCAATCCATATCTTACATAGTTAACTGGCTAAGAGCACATTAAAGTTATCCAAGGCTGGCTTCCTTGAGATAATGGTTTGATCTTCCAAAGGAGAGCTTTATAAGTCAGCCCTCTGCTCCTGCTGCCCCTGTGGGCTGGGCAGACCTCGTGAGCAGTACACAAAGCCTGACAGGAAAACCCAGCTGACTTTTATGGGTTTCCCTTTACAGATCTGGCTTCTGGACTATGTCTGGCCTTAGAGTGAAGCTGCTTCAGGTCAGCCCCATACTCTGAGATCCAGAATCAAACCTTCTCCCAGCATCCATTGCACCTGCTGCTGGGGCTCTGACTGTTGTCAGGTATGAAATATACAAACAACTTCCACTCATCTTATTTCCAAGGGTTATTTTTAGTTGAAATCAGCACCTCCCCCAATTTCTTACATTTCTAAGGTACTCATTTATCTCCTATCACTCCTTTCTGCCTCTTTTCATTTCCCCTTTTCTGGATTCCAGCAGTTCAGGTCTTCTCTTCTCACTAAATTCCATGGTGCATGAAAGAGTAAATACTGAGTTTCATCTGGTCCCAAAGGAGGCCTTTGGAGTGAGTTCACAGCAGTGCTTCCTGCTGTTATGATGATCTAACAGAGGTGGAAGCTGGAGTGACAGTTTTATCCCCACATCACTTCTTGGATTATGGTGCTTTTCTCTCAGTGACATTTGTTCTGTTAAGCACATGCTCGTGAAGAAGACGGGCACAGCTATGCCTCTCTTGATCTACAATAGGCATCTAGGAGGGACACGTTTTCTGCCATCTCACCCACACCCCAGCCCACACTAGGGTCCACCCAGGAAACAGTGCTTGGTTCATTGGACATGTAGCATTCTGTTCTCCAGCTATTTTGGGGCTACAGTAGGTTATATTTATATAATGATTTAGAGTTTTTGCCTGTATTCACTCAAGTCTTACAAATTCTCTGAAGTATGGGAATTAATAGAAGCATTTTATAGATATGGGAACAGAGCCTCGAGCTTAGCAATAAACTAGTAATTAGTGGCACTGGGTGTACGTGTTAGCATCTCAGGTTTTTCCCTCAATTCCTTTCTTTTTTTTTTTTAATTTTTTTATTGTTAGTTTCAGGTGTACAGAACAATGCAATAGTTACCCTTTTCACCCTCACAAAGTAACAACCCCCCTCCCCCCATCCACTGCCCTCCCACCCCCGATATCTTGCTTATCTATTACAATTCCATTGAATCCGTTCCCGCACTCTACTCCATGTCCCGAGGTTATATATGTATATATAATTATCGTTGACATACTGTATTATTCAACATCAGTTTCAGGAACCTCAATTCCTTTCTAACTAATCATTTATTTTCATTAGATGGGTCTTGTACTTTAAGGCTTTTGCTCTTTAGTCACAAAATGCTTTTAGAGGACTCAATTGTACTTTGTCAGCCTGGTCACTCAGAGCTAAGTGTACACGTTGACACATGCATACCCAGGGTGACTCAGGCAATCAGAGTGGGCCTCTCTCCAAACTCTTCTGCTTGTCCCTGGCAGCAGGTGGCAGTTTCCATTCAACCCGGCATGTTTCCGTGTGCCCCAGGGGCAGGCACAACAGCTGTGGCAGAGGGAGCCAATGGGCAAGCGAGCCCCTAGGCCTGAGTGTGTTACACCAGCTGCAGGATCAAGGCTGTGCTCATTAGCTTGGACACCACCCTCTTTGCTAACCTGTCCCAGACTCTTTCTCCAAACTCTCCCCTGCCAGCCCCTCTCCCTATTTTCCTGCTCCCAAACACACTTCTCCACACTGTCCGTGCACCTTTCAAACTCTCTGTAGTTGCATGTGTTGCCCCGTGGCCCATGGTATTGTTTGCTCACCGTCCTTCCTTCCCTCCCACATGTGGTCATTGTGGGTGAAGTGAATCCCTGCCTACTGACATTGGACCTTGCCATATGACTTGTTCTGGCCAAAGAAATGGGGACAGAAGGACAGTGTGCTGGTTCTGGGCCAGGATCTCAAGAGGCACTGCAGGTTTCTGCTCTTGTGCTTTCCCCATCCACCATGAGGAGAACATGCCCTGAGTAACTCCTGGTCCCAAATCCTGAAATGTGAGGAGCACAGCGGCATCTAGTCCACAGCCTGGAGCCAGGTCCAGCTGAGCCCAGCACGGCCGCAGCTATCCCTCGGACCGGGCAGTGAGACATGAATGCTTGCTATTGTAAGCCACTAAATTTTGGGGTCATTTATTACTAGTCTTATTGCATATTAAATGTTAATTATTTATTACAGCTCCCCACTAACATGAATACACGTGCGTGCACACACACAAAAAAACACACTTAGAAAATGGTTTTCCCACCCGAAAAAGCTCCTACTCATTTTTCAAGACTCAACTCAAGGGGAGATTCGCCTCAGGCAGAATGAATATCTCCACTTTCTAGCACTCTGAATAGACTGCGACTTACCACGTCCCACCATGCCTCATGTGGTTGTTTCCTTGTTAGGGGCAGACCTGGGCTGAAAACAGAATTTGAACCAGAATTTTATGGGGGTAAAAGTGTTGGTGTATAAGCAGTAGCTGATCTTGTGTAAATAAAAGAGCAGGGCCAGGCTTATGAAGGGTCAGGAGAGCAGCATCCCAGGAAGCGTGAAGTCAGTGGCCCTCTGCTCAATGTCGGGGGGATGGGGTCAGGATGCTTGCACTGACAAACGTGTTTCTCATGAAGGAATTGGAACAACCTACTTGTTCCTACATCCTCACAGCCCGAACTCCCCTGCTGACTCTTCTCTGGCTTAAGGCATTTCAGGGGTCTCATCATTAAAATTTGATAAGAGAAAGTTGGACAATTAGACAGTGTCAGGGAGATTTATTAAGCCACATTAATGAGTTGTCACCTTAGCATGAATTGATTTATCAAATGAACTAGCAAAACACAGGGCCCTGGTGCTAGGGACACAGTGGGACACACTCGGATGGGGCAAGATGGGGCCTGAGGAGCCCTGCTGGAAGGCAGCTGCAATGGGTCCAGCAGGGCCCTTTGGGAACCCAAGAGCAAACAAGGACCTGTATCAACTGCCCTGCAGATGGGGTACCTAAACACAAACTGGGGAAAAAATATTCTGTAAAGAAACTTGGCTGTCTGTGAGAGAAAGGGACGGCATACCCAGACCTTAACTCGATGGGTCCTATAGTGACAATGGGACACAGACTCACTTGCTTCCCTACAAATCACACACAGACACACACACACACACACCCTTTTCTCTAGTGTCAGACTGAAAGTTCCTGTTGGTTTGTTAGCTTTGATTTTTAGACAGTAATGTGACAAGGCAATTTCAACACATCTCCTGTTTTCAGGCCCTTGGCATGCTGCCTCTAACTGACCTGCCCTGAGGAATGCTGTGTGAGCTTGAGACTGTCCCCAGGGACTAGCTGCTAGCCACCTCGGCCATTGTGGGCAGGCCCAGCAGAGCATCTCCATAGGCCATTGTGCCTGCCCGAGAAAGGCAGTGACTGGCCTCTTGTCCTCAGTGGCCATTGGCCCCAAGCAGGCAGGTGGAGGGAAAGAAATTTAAAACCCTTTGTGATGCTGGACTTTCAGGAGGCACGACACATGCTTGTGTGGAGTGTAAGTGTGAAGCTGCAATTAGCCAAGCAGACCTGCGTTTGAATCCTGGCTCTCTGCATGACACTTACGTGACCTGGTTTGGTGGCCGACTCCCCCAGTGGGGTCTTCACAGGTGAAGGGTGACCATAATTGTACCTACCTCACAGCGTGCTGAGGCGCTGACATGGAGGCCAGTACAGAGCTCTGTGTGTCTGCATCTTCAGTAAACCCTGTTCTCTCAGTTATTGGTACTGACCTGGGCTGGAGTTGAAGGCTGGAGGAAGGCTGGGGGAGCGGGTCTGTGGGTAGGGCCAGTTCTAACACTGATTAGCATCTCCTTTATGTATGGCACTGCACAAGTTAAGTACTTACTCAGTCCTCCGAATAATCTGAGGAGTTTGGTTTGCTCCTCCCCAGGTCACGCCTGAGGGAGCAAAACCTCAGAGAGGCCACCCAGCTAATGAAGAGACACTCGCCCATATCGCCTCCTCATCTGCTTCCCTAGGAGACTCCAAATGGTCCATTTCCCTTCACATCAGCTCATTTCCACACTGCTGAGCTTTTTCATGTACACCAGTTACTTCCCTGCTAGAATAAGAATAAGAATAAGAATAAAGAGGAAGGGGAGGAGGAGGATGAAGAAGAGGAAGAAGAAGAAGAAGGAGAAGGAGAAGGAGAAGGAGAAGAAGAAGAAGAAGAAGAGGAAGAAGAAGAAGAAGAAGAGGAAGAAGAGGAAGAAGAAGAAGAGGAAGGTGGAGAGGGAGAAGGAGAGGGAGAGGGTGAAGGACAAGGACAAGGACAAGGACAAGGAGTAGAAGAAGCCACCATTTGCTCTTGTGGCGAAGGAAAATAATTTTTCTTCCTAACTTTTTAAGTTCTTTTGGCTGGTCTAATAATCAAGTTGACATGAGACAGATTAACAGGAAAAAAAAATTTAATCACACATACACATATGGGGATTCCATAAAAATATGGGACCCCAGTGCATGTCCGGCCCTTGGGACTTATATGCCAGCTTGAGCTGAGGAGAAAGTGGAGGGTTGGGTTTGGACTTCAAAGGGAAAGAAGGCAATACACATAGGGATGGAGAAGCAAATGTTTGGTAAACAAATGTTTTCTGGGCCATCTTTAACCATGGATCACAGAGAGGACTTTGATCAAAGAAACCTTGCTAGGTTCCTCCTTGTCCCTCACACACTTAGTTCATATTAAAATACAGTTATCTGTGAGAATAGCTCCCTCCCTGGGACAGGTTCTCTAAATTCTTCTAGGCAGTAAGGGGGAAGGTCAATGACTTTTCCTGAGTCTTCTGTGTTTTAAAAATAACCAGCTAAAAATAATCAATATCCCAAAAAGGCATATTTTGGGGGTGGCAACTCTGCTTCTCCTCACTCTACCAAGTTTAATTCAAGCTCTTCACTTAAATTAGGACCCTTCACTTTCCACCACAAGCCATACCTGACAGGCTGGCTGCAAGTACGTGTGCTGCTGTGCCTCCCTCTGACCTGTCCTCCTGCTGTGATGCCCCCTTTAGGCATAAGAAGGCATAAAAGTACAAATTAGTTCCTTATAATTGGTAAGAGTAGTAGACATATATTTTTAAAAATGTACTTGGAGAACTCCATAGTTGAGGTTCTATAATCTATTGGAATGATGGTCTATAGGCTGTATAATTGTATATGAAAATTTTAGACACTACATGAAGGGGATGCTCTGCCTCCCTCCCCAGACTGAGCAGTTGTTCCTTTTCTGCTAGCACCCACCTCAGTGTTACAATCAGCCAGTTTGCATGTGTATACTATGAGCTACCAAAGAAAATTCAGCTTAACCAATATTTATTGGCTCTCCTTTGCACAATGGGGCTAACAGCAGTATTTTATTCATACGGTCTTTATAAAAATTAGATGAGTACCTTGAATAATGCTATGTTCACAGTAAGAGCTAAGAAAGGTTGGCTGTTATTAAAATTATATTCTCAGTAGATGTTAAATTAATATATGAAAAAAGAATGAAAAAGGGCCCAATTTGGCCTTTTGCCTCTCATGGACTTTTGGTTTCCTTTCTTCCATATCTATAAGGAAAAAACTTTCTGCCCAAAGTGGTTATTCAAATTTATCAAATGCGAATAATGAGTTAGTTTAAATATAACAGAAAAACAGCATGCTAAGTCACACATCATTACTTAGTGGAAAATCTCAAGTATTCAAACCATATGGCACCATTAAACTTTAGTTTGTTTTTACATAAAGATCTATTTCTTGACTGACGGTAAAGAACTTGCATTGGAATAATTAGCACATGTGATGCTGGTGCAGTCAGAGAAAGCTGTCCCTTAAATACATTTTGGGCTTTGTTTTAACCAAATTAGTTTCAGTTTTGGTGAGATCAGATTTTTAATTTTTTTTTTCAGTAACGTAGAGATGCGTTACTATTTCATTTATTTTCTACCCTCTGGGTTTCAGAGTTCTCAAGGGTTCTAGTCACAGACTGAGGAAAAGAGGCCAGGAAGGCATTAACATTTATTGAGTTCTGATCATGTGCCAGGCAGAGTGCTCTGGGTTTAAATGATCTCATCGAGGATGTGAAATAAATAAGAATGGAACTCTTAAATATGTGGAATGAAATTCAAGCATTTCAGGAATCTGTAACGCAACAAACTGCAGCCCCTCTGCAGCCCCATCCATTCGTCTATTCATTCATGCCCGAGTGCTGTTGGATGTCTACATATAAAGTCTGAAAAATGTATGATAGTGCTCTAACCTATGTGGATATTTGTGTCTGCTGAATAGTCATTTCTTGCTAGAACTAGAGAGAAGGTCTATTTTATTACAGCAGGCAGTTTGAATGTTTATCACACTGGTTGTTAAAAAAGAACTTCTCTCGTAGTATTTTAGTTTTTGCTCTCAAGTTTAATGGGAAAAATAAAATGAAGACAAGATAAATAACATGCAAAAGAAGGCATAAGAGTACAAATTAGTTCCTTATAATTAGTAAGAGTAGTAGGGATATTTTTTTAAATGCACTTGGGGAACTGTATCATTGAGGTTCTATTAACTCTTGAAATGATGGTCTATAGGTTGTATAATTGTATATAAATTGTTTAAAAATTACATGAAAAATTGTGTCAATTTGAAAGTAACCATAAGTGTCATTTAAACACACTTATTCCTTTGACAAGTAGGTATGAACTAGCCAAATCACAGTCTTTGAAATTCCTGGAATTATACTTCTTCAGGAAAAGGCTTAGGGTAAAGTAATTCTAGTGTGCTAAGTCCTTTCATGAAAAGGTGTTACCCAAATTATGTCCGCCTGATGTGGACCAATTCATAACAGGCTTGTTTATTTTGGCAAGTCTGTTTTTTTAAAAACCAAAGGAAAATCAATCCTGCCCTCTGGCGTAAAAACAGGTCATTGCAACTTCTGTTTTCTTCAAACAAAAAATAACACCTAATCTTCATTGATGAAGGGTCATCAGGACGTGTGATATTACGGTTGTTTTTTTGTTTTGTTTTGTTTTGTTTTTTCAGCTTTATTTATTTTTATATTTTTCCAGTTACAGTCGACATTCAGTATTATATTAGTTTCAGATGCACAGCATAGTGGTTAGACATTTATATAATTTATGAAGTGATCCCCCCAATAAGTCTAGTGACCTCCTGGTATATATAATAACCATACGTAGTTATTACAATATTATTGACTACAGTCCCTGTGCTGTACTTTACATCCTCATGACTATTTTGTAACTACTGATTTGTACTTCTTAATCCCTTTACCTTTTTCACCCATTCTCCCAACTCCCTCCCACCTGGCAAACATCAGATTGTTTGCTGTATCTATGAGTCAGTTTATGCTTTGTTTATTTATTTTGTTTTTTAGATTCCAAATATAAGTGAAGTCATATGGTATTTGTCATTCTCTGTCTCACTTACTTCACTTAGCATAATAATACCCTCTGGGTCCATCTACGTTGTTGCAAATGGTAAGATTTCACTCTATTGTATGGCCAAGTAATATTTCATCATGTATATAGATTGGTGATGTGATATATATATATATATTATCTTCTTTAATTGCTTATTGATGGACACTTAGTTTGCTTCCATATCTTGGCTATTGTATATGAAATGTCCTTCCTTGTCTCTTGTTCTAACCTTTGTTTTAAAGTTTATTTTGTCCAGTATAAGTATTGTTACCTCAGCTTTTTTTTCATTTTCATTTGTATGAAACATCTTTTTCCACCCTTTTACCTTCGGTCCCTGTGTGTCTTTTGATCTGAAGTGGGTCTCTTGTAGGCAACATATGTATGGGTAACTGAAACTTGTTGCAGATTTAAAAAAATTGTTGGTGGAAATATTTCTAAAAGAATTACTCATTCACTGTGTGCAGTGAACCCCATTGCATTGTTCTTTGGTGGCTCAGCATGTTTATTATGAGTATGAACTACCTCACTGTGTCTAATTCAGAGATGACCTCAGGGTTGAAGGAGATTTGGTCTTACTCTGAGTGGCCCATGGATTGCGCTTTTCTAGTTTGTAGCACACTGTGTTTGAATCCGTGCTGTGTGCAGTGTCCCTGCCCAACTCTGGAAGCTGGCCAGGCACCAAGATCTGGGTAACCAGAAACCTGGTTGCAGAAACCTGAAGCCACAAGGCAAAGATGGGTTTGACTAGAACCAGGTGGCCTTCAGATGCAGAAGCAAACCCGGTAAGTAAAGCAAAACATCAACTGGTAAAATCAGCAAGGAACTTTCAGGGGACAGAAGCAAATAAGACACCAAAAGAATAAAAATGAAGGGAAGAGTCAAAGTGAGACAAGAGAGCTATATCTTAGTTCTAAGTGCTGTAGCGCAGAAAGAATGCTACCACTTTCTTGACCGGGGCTGCAGCTCACATTTACTGAGCTCATTCAAATCCTGGCACTTCCTTCACTGCCATCACAATGGTTCCCAAACTTCCGTAGGAAGAATAATCTGCTGGGAGCAGGCTATAAACACAGACTCTCTAGCCAGGCTTTCCTGAGTGGTGGATCAGTAGGTCTGAGATGGGGCCTCTGAGTCTTCATTTTTAAATAAAACTCACAGATGACCTTGATCCAGATGGTACAAAGGCCCCGATTTGATAAACGAAATCAATTCCTAAAGTCCTATGATGTAAGATTGCTTACCACATGCCTGAATTAAACAAATAACAGATCTACAACATATAAATTATGTGTGCTCTCTCACACTGAGTGTCCTGTTTACTTAATGCCCCTTTCATTCTCAAAAAAGATCCCAATTTGGAGGATAAATAATGTTTACTCTAGAATTAGGTAGATAGTATCAACATACAAGTAAATAGTATTATATTCTATTCTTCATATTCAATAAAACCTTCACTTCTCTTGTCAGAAAAAAATGCTACCTTTTTTTTTAAAAAAATAGAACATATTAAATTAAGTACTCTGAAAAACACGAAATAGATGCGTCTTTTTATATAACTTGGAAACAATATTTTAAAATGCAAGTTTTGGGAAAATTCCACTTTTGGCAGTTTTACTGCCACCTACTAGAACCCTCTAGTTCTAGGAAATTAGAAAAGTTAAAATTAACAAAAATAAGTTTGAAAGCAAAACTCAACTACCAGGCAGCAAGAACTTGAGAAGCCTCTATTCCAGGAAAAAGAGAAGTCCAGAAAGGTGGAAGTGGCATTTGGTTCCGCTTTCTCCCCTCAAGACACCTATCTGTTCATTGCAATGTGGAGGCTGAGGAGCTATGCAGAGTTTGTGGACATGTCAGAGCATCAGGATGACAAAAGTCAGAGGGCAGGTCCCATCAAGGGAGAGAGCCTGGTAAGCACTACAGGTTTTCATTTGGCATCTCTAAGGTTATACTCTAGGAAACATCATGGCCCAGAACTAGATCTGAGCTTTAAAAGAGCCCAGGTTGAAACAAATAAATTCCTGAGTGATAAAATAATACTTTCCTACCCCAACTGCCAGCCAAAAGCAAAGGTAAATTCTCTCTGGAGAAACATGACTTCATCCAGATTCTCAGATTATCACTATGATTCTTCTTATACAATGTCAAGCATTCAATTAAAAATAGCCAGGCATGCAAAAAGAAAGCAATGAACTCAAAACCAAGAAAATATAGAGATAATAGAAATAAACCCACTCTAGACCCAGATATAGGAGTTATCAGATATGAACTTCAAAATAACTGTTATTGATAAGTTCAATAAATTTAAAAAGTGGGAGAAATTCATCAGGGAACTGAAAACTACAAAAAAGAATCAAGTGGGTATTCTAAAACTGAAAACAAGAATAAAATTAAGACCTAAATAGAAGGGCTTAAAAGCAGATGAGTTAGTAAGTTGGAGTATAGATCACTCAAAAACAACCAGATTGAAGCACTCAGAGATAAAACAATAGAATATATATAAAATAGCTTAAGAGATATATAGAATATGGTGAAAAGTTGTAATCATATGTCATATTGGAGTCCCAAAAGGAAAAGATAGAGAGAATGAGGCTCAGGCAATCTAGAAAAGCTAATGGGTAAGGATTTTTAATAAAAGAACAAATGATTAAACCACAGATTCAAGAAATGCTACAAACTTTAAGCAGGATAATTTTTGCTTTTTACTCTAAGAGTAGTTAAGACAATGTGATACTGATGCAAAGATCAACAAATAATCTCATGGGAATATACATGGATGCTCTGTGCTAAAGGTAGCACTGCACAGAGAAGGGCTAAGATGGCCTTTTTATGAATGTCACTGGGTTGATTGGATATTCATATAGAAAAACACAGTAAAACCAGACCCTTATGTCATTCCACATACAAAAATCAACTCTTAAGGTAAAAACCAAAAAGCTTGTAGAAAATAATATAAGGGAATTTAAGGTAGACAAAAAATTCTTAATCCAGACAAAGACCCCATGAACCATAAAGGGAAAGATTAATAAATTCTACTACATTAAAATGAGAAAACTTCTTTCAACACAAGACAACATTAAGAGTGTGAAAAAGCAAATCATAGAAATACAAATGAAGACATTTACAATATATTTCACTGACTCAGAATCCATATCAATAGATTTTTTTTAAAAACTCCTACAAATTAATGGGGAAAAGACAGAAAGCCCATAAAAGAGGATTATTCAAATGCTCAGTAACATATGAAAACATCTACTTTATCATTTGTCAAAAAAATAGAAATCAAACTTCAAGGAAAGACCACTACATACCCATCTGAATGACTAAAATTAAAAAAAGAAGGCTCTCATTGCCAAGTGTTGAGTGGCAGGAAGAGTAATTGACATGCACTAGGCAGGAGGGTAATCAGCACAACCACTTTGTAAAGGAAGCAATTGTCTCTGTAAGCAGCAACATAGTGGAATCTCATGAACTTGGTATTGATCAGGCGACAGGAACAAAAGAACGCTTCACTTGTATGCCATCTATATAACGTTCAAAACCAGCAAAAATGCTTTCTGGTGTTCAAGGTCAGTATAGTGGCTACCTTCAGGAAGCAGGAGGTTGGGGTTTGTGCCCGGGACAAACATGAGGGGGCTTCTGGGATGCTGAGAACATTCTACTTCTTGATCTGGATGGTGATTCCAGAGGAAAGTGAACTTTGTGTTCTTTTGTCGTGCTATGCACTGAAGATTTGTGTGTGTACATTTACACTTCTCTGCCAAAAAAAAAAAAGCAAATTGTTGGGTATACCAAAAAAGAAGAACATCACTAATCACTAATGTGCTATTAAATATATGCTGCTCTTTGTATCTCTTAACGTCCTCTCAGGTTAGATGTTGATTTAACTGCTATATGTTTCCTTGTAATTCATGTATGCTATAGCTTTTTATTATATATTATATTATATTATGTTATATTAATTATATTATATTATATTAATTTTATATTATAATCATTAAAGGCTATTATAGGCTCTACACATGTTTACTCTTAAGAGACATCTAATAAGAAAACAAAACAACTCTAGACTTTCTATTGTTCAGACAAGAAACTAAACATATAAGAAATTGTCAATCTGTTCTCTGAGCTAAAATTAAAAGTTTATTCTCTACTCCTCCCACACCTGCCCCTCTTGCTCTGTTTTGTCTCCATGAATGGCACTACCTCCATGTGCTTATTCCAGCAAGGACTCCTGGAGTGTCTGTAATGGTCTCCCTCTTCCTTACCTATAGCATCCTTCTCATAGCCTTCCTCTCAAGTTTATGCACTTTTCTCCATCCCCACCACCCTTCCATAATCAGGTCAGCAGCAGCTCCAACCTGGGTTCCTGCACTCTCCTTCCAACTCCAGACCTGCCTTCTGTTATCCATTCTTTTGAACCCATGAGTAGCCAGCTTACCCTCTGAAGTCATTGCTCTGATGAGCACTTTCATTGCTCCTCTGTCTGCAAGGTGGGGTCCAAACTCTTTAACTTGGCTCAGGAGGCTCCTCCTGACCTTCCCTTGGCCCCTGCCTGTCCCCACCCAGCTTGTGCTCATTGCTAACTTCCTGTGCCCTTTTAGTCCTCCAAAGCTTCCAGCTTTGGAATATTCTTCCCTAATCATCTTCAAGATCCAAGTTACTTGTTGCTGTGATCGGTCAGCCCTGGGGGAGGGACCAAGGGCCAGTATTTCTAGTAACAGAAGTGGCTCAGTCATTAAAACCTTCAGAGTGGCCAAACCCAGAAGAAACTTCAGGTTACTTGCTAGTATCACCTGGAGCATCTCAGGAAGATGAGGAGACTTGTGTGCCCAACAGCTGAGGACAAAGGGTATTCGCAGTTAAGACACCCCATGCTGAGGAACTCAACACGCCCAGGGTATCCCATCCTGAGGAGAGCTGCAGACCCCAGGCTGGGGAGACATCAGGGCTCTGAGGGTTTGGGTGACCCTCAGTGAGCCCAGGAGCTCCCATGCCATCCTTGTCACTGGACAGAGGGAGGCAAGGGGCTAGTGAATAAAAATAAATTCCTGGGCACTGGAGCAGGGCCTCAAGCCTCAAAAAGTGTGACTAAGCCCTGGGCCCTGGTACAGGTTTAGAAGTGTTATGGCACAACGACTTTCAAGCTGTTGAGAAATTTCATTTAACAATTTGTGCCAAAACTTAAACCAGAGGTCATTTAACTACGGCCAATGGGCCACATCTGGCATGCCTCAGCTTTTTGTACGTCTTGCAAGAATGGTTTTTACATTTTTAAAGAGTTTGGGGGGGCAGTCAAAGGAAGAATACTTTGTGGCACCTGAACATTCTATGAAGTTTTATTGGAACATGGCCACACCCTTTCCTTTGTATATTGGCTGTGGCTGCTTTTGTGCTTCACGGTAAAGATGAGTAATTACGACAGAAACCACGTAGCACACAGAGCTTAACTATTTAGTATCTGGTGCCTTATAGGAAAAAGTTTGCTGACTGCTGCTTTAAAACGTGAGACACTTAGTCTTCCTGGTAGGATTGTAATCAGTGTGCCTTATCTTAAGTCCATAGTGTGATTAACTGACTGACTGACAATTAACTAACTAGCTAACAATAATAAATAATCAAGCAAATACACACACATGTGCATACATGTATGTAAAGTCTTAGAAGGTTTCATTTCAACACATGAACATTCCAAGAAAAAAATTAAACAATTAAAATATTTTAATTTAATAAAGAATTTAAAACAAATTTAAAAAAGTTAAAAAATAAATAACCCCCTTCGCCCCCCCCCCCAAAACAACAACAACAAAAAAAAAAAAAACAAAAAAAAAAACAGGCTCTCTGACTCAAAGGGAACATGCAATGAGTGGTGAGAATCCTAACCTCTATGTTGAAGGGTTGCTGGGTGCTTCACCCTTTATTAACACAGGCCGGTTGAATGCTGCTGCCCAAGGGGCAGGTGATTATTGAGGACTGGTTTCAGAGGTGGCAAAACCAAAGCTAAAGTCAAGGGACACCCTCACCTGTCAGGGGCACAGACCCTGGGACTGACGGTCCCCCTTTACTCTGAGATGCTACCCTGCACTCCCCAGTGAGATGAGTAGGTGGCTCAAGTAGATCAGTCTACAATCATTTCAGCATGGAACGATCAAACACAGTGTTGTCATGCTCTTGTCAGTGTCAAATACAACTCATTCCTTAGTACTTCCAAAATGCAGGGCCTACTTAAGTGGGATTTCTGCCTGTGGAGGAAGAGAAAGGGAGCAGTGAGCATGGGCAGTCTCCTGTACCAGGTTCTGGCTCTTTCTCGCTTGTCTTTGCCCAGGGAGACTAGAGTCATGATTTTTTAAGGAACCTCCAGCTAGTTGAGTAGATTAATGTTGTATAATTGAAAGAATGCATTTGACATAGGGTGGGCGGGGGTGGTATATGAATCCAGGCTACTGAGGAGCCTTAAGAATCCTTAATATCACCCTGAGAAAAAACTCTAGCTTGAAAGAACAAGACCATGTAATGATGCCTACCGAAGCCTGAACCCTTCAGCTATTGGTTTCTCAGTGTCCCTCTCTGTCTTAATCTCAGACCTGAGGACCCTTCTATCTTTCTGCCCAGTATAGATTATGTTCACAGAATCTAATGCACAATTGAGGGAAAGAAATAAATTAATTTTGTAGTGATGCTTCAGTTGTAAAAATGCCTGTATTTTATAAAATATCTAAATAATTCAGGGAAAATATTATCTTACATTATTCAATTTATTTTGGGGGGTTATATACTTATTACTTCCTGGGCAAATATATTCTGATTTTAAGCAATGACAACAATAGCGTCATCATAGGAAATGAGTCAAGGCAGAGTTTGGCTTAAAGATCTAATGACCAGGTAATGACCCTCAACTTTTCTACAGATTACCAGTCTCCCAGCTGATCAGTAATCCATTGAGAGGCTGCACCTTCCAGCTTAACTGTGTAGTCTGAATGAATAAAATACATCTTAAGCTTTTCCTGTTTCTATCTTAGGTGTTAACAATTTAATATCACTTTTAGGCAATGATTAAGTCTAGTTTTGATAACATGTCCTTGTGAATAGCCTTTGACCCACAAGCTAATGAAAAGTGTACTGCCTCTTGGCCCGAGTGGCCTCTGTTAATATTTGATTAGTGACTGAATGAATAATTAAGTGGATCATTAAGCCAATCCAGATGCCAGGGCCCTGACATCAGCTGGAGAGGAGAAGGAACAGCCTTTGAAGTTGGCCGCTTGTCAGCTGGCTGGCAGGGGTCCAGGTAATTGTCCTGCCTGGACCTCACAGAGGCTGTTCCAATGACACATTTCTCATCATGTGCTGAGAACTCAGGTGGGGAGAGGTCATTTCTTAATTCACACCTGGGAAACCTGGGAATAGGAAGAGCCAGCTAAGCAGGTAGCATGTGCCTTTACCCAGGGAGCTTTGCCCACTACCGTTGCCAGGTATTTTTGTTTGTTTTCAGTCTATTGCAGCTGCTGCTCTGCCTTCAGGATCAGGGGAGACATTCGTCAGGATGTGTAGGCCGTTGTCAAATGTCTTCCTCATCAGATATGGCCTGGGAAGGGTTCCAGTCAGAAACTGCATACCTCACAGTGGAGAAAACAGGTAAAAAGAACCCTTTGGAAATGAAAATCATGGATAGCAAATTTTACAAGAACCAGAGAATGTTTTTAAGAATTCGGTCTGTCTGTGGCGAAACTGTTTGGGAAAGAAGTGCTCCACAGTGACGCGATAATCTTGACCATGGGGTTTCCCTCAGGTTGTGTTTGTTGGTTTATCACCTCAGCATTCTCACTGTGTGTGGGCTGAAAACTGCCCTCTCCTTCCTCCAGCACACCCCATCCAACACCAATTCGTATCTTTCTGACACCAAAATGTCTGTTGGTCCACACTCTCCTTTCCAGCCATCCTTATCGCTTCCGCCTTCCTCCAGGCTTTCACTGCCTCCCACCCGGACTTTGGCAGCGCCCTCGGAGTGACGCTGCCCCTCTCTCTGCCCCCCTGCACACTGAAACCCTGGCTACATGCAAAACTTCCATTCTGACATGGCACTGCCCTACTCAAAGGATGCGGGGCCCTCCCTGTTAAGGCTGGCCCTAATAACTCAGCCTGCATTCTAGTGACTCCGACTGTGTCCCTCCCCAGTGTCAACCCCACTCTTTCACTCATGTCCCCAGGCCAGTCCTGTTTTGCCTACACCTATTCTCTCTTTTCAGTGATTTTTCTGAATCTCAGCATATATTATCTTCTTTCTGAAGCATCCCCCTTTTTGGTATGTCTTTTTTAAGCCCTTCTTACCAGCCGCTGTCCCAGTGCCATATAATGACTTATTTACATGCTTTTGTGAGGGAGGAAGAAACTTTCCTCTACCTTTTTATATTCTTTCCGCTGGTCCAATAGCCAAATAGACATGAGAAAGTTTAGCAAGAGAAAATGGCCAAATGTAATTGCATACATATGTGTGGGAACCCCACACACATGAGAGTCAGAGACTGCACCTACATGGGAGGTTCAGAGAAAGAAATGGCAAATGATGGATATATGACATTCTGAGATAAGAATGAAGTAAAGAACCTTGGGGCTTCAGAGGGGAGGAAAGTCATTCCAAGGATGATTAGAAGAGCAGATGTTCAGTAATTAGATGTTTTCCCTGCCCTGTAGATAGGCCATAAAAAGTTATTTCTAGTGATAACTTATTATGGGTAAGGCCTCTAATTTAAATTCTTTAAGGGAGAGGGAAATTTTTCTCATGAGCCCATAGGTCTCTATTGCCTTCAGCTCAAAATAAATCACATGCCAAAGTGGCACATGTTGGGGAGGTCTTTTCTGAACCCCTTCACCTTTCTCCCTCTCTTACCCAATCCTGGACAGAGCCAGTACCTAACACAGTGCCTGACACATATGCTCAATAAATCAATACTAAGTGAACATAAGGACCAAAAAGTGTTGGCAGAAGATGGTACCTATCAGATTTTCTCCACCTGGTTGAACAATAGAAAACTGGGGAGTTTTCACATATTCCCACTCTGAGAGACTCTGGTTAAATTAATTGTTAAAAAGCTCACCAGGTGATTATAAAGTCCAGCAATGATTAAGAATAGGGACAATCCCCTCATTTGATGAGGAGAAAACTGGGGCCAGTAGAACCTAAATGACTTGCCCAAACATGTAGTTAAGTAATGGCAGAGCCCAAGTTGAAACCTAAATGACTTACCTCTCCTTCCTTGTCAGGAATGAAGTAGCTGAATATCCAAATGTATCAGACAGGGTCCAAAGACAGGACCCTGGTGTCCTCAAGGTTGGATGAGTCAAGGATAGTCTGTTCACAGGAGGATTGCTTATAATGACCTATGTGCAGGCAAAACACACAGGACACTGTAGTGTCCCAGACAAGGTGGCAGCCACACATTCACTGCCCGTCTTAGTCTTTGGGTTTGTTACAAGAGAATACTGTAGATTGGGTGGCTTACAAACAACAGAAACTTATTTCTCACAGTCTGGAGGCTGGAAAAGTCAAGGTCAAGGTGTGGGCAGATTCGGTGTTTGGGGAGAGCCCACTTCCTGGTGTGTACATGGCTGTCTTTTTGCTGTGTCCTTACATGGCAGAAGGGAGAACAAGCTCTCTGGGGTCTATTTTATAAGGACACTAATCCCATTCATGAGGGCTCCACCTTCATGACCCAATCACCTCCAAAGACCCCACTTCCAAATACCATCATTGGAGGTTAGGATTTCGACATATGAATGTTGGGAGGACACAAAAATTCAGTCTATAGTACGATTCCAGGCCTGAAGGGATGAGAGGAGGGAGTCTTTGCCTGATCTTGGAGGGGAGAGAAGAGTATAGAGTTGGCTTGAGATCTTGGCTCAAGAGGCTTGGGCAGCCTGAGATGACTTTGTAGGGGGAAACCAAGGAAAAGAACCCCTTGGCCTCACTCTCTGCTCCCCCTGCCCCCAACTCCCTTCTAACTAACAATGACTATAACTTCAATTCCATTTTGGAACCCATTTAGCCAAACCTCTAGGCCAGTGCTCTTTCTACCATGCAATATTAAAATGATGCTTGTTGAACATTTAATAAACACAAGAACTCTTCCATCTTTCCTTCCTCCATGGTGTCCCCTTTCACTCGTAATCCATGGCCTTATTTTATACACATGTGTCCCAAAGGGCCCTTGATCATGGTAATAGTTTAGAGGAAAGAGCCCAGGGCATTGAATTAGGAGGTTGAAGCCTAGATGTCCAGTGGCCAAGCACTAGCCCCGTGACTCAATTCCCATGACTTTGAAAAGGGTATTATGATAGTTTCTGCACAACCTATTTCAGTGGTATATTAAGAGGCCTGGCCAGGATACTTTGAAAAGCATGATGGAAAACAAGGACAAAAATTACATTAAATAAATGAGTCATCGGGGAAGAAATTTTCCTTTACAATTAAAGGGCTTGCTTCCAGGTTATTCTATGTAACTAATAGTTCTTGGAAGTATAGACCCATAAGCTCCGCCTGGAAAGCTTAGCTCATTCAGTCATCACTACCCACAAATGAGGTAAATATTAATTGCAGTCGACAGATGAGAAGGCGGGTCCCTAGAGGCTAAGTAATTTGTACACCACTGGGAGGTCTGGCAACTGGGATCTAACATGGCGGGGCCCAGAGGCTTCGCTCCATTTTCTATCTGTGCAGTCAGCATGGAAAGGGGGCCCCAAGAATGAGGTAATACACAGGAGTTCCTAGAACAGGGCCATGCATGGAACAGACACTATTTGTTTTTTATCCTTCCTTGTATTATAAGATAACTTCTAACAATATTGATAGATTTGGATGCAACTGACCAGCAGCAAAATATACATCACCTCAGATTCATTCACAAACCTCTGGTGATTCAAGACATACTAAATGGAGGTCACTCCAGAGCAGTGGGAAGACTGTGGCTGGGACCACAGAACAATCCTTGCATTTTAAAAGGTAGTGGACTTTTCTCCGTGGCCACTAAGAAAGTCATTAAAGATTGGGCTTAATCAGCAAAACACTGCTTGTTGCAGAAATTGAGAGTTTTCACTTCACTTACCACCTAAATTGCATTTCTTTTGGCTACATGTTACTTCTCTCTTCTGTGTAAGTTTTCATTGTTAAATGAGGCAGTAACTCTTCATGAGTTGGGACATTTTATTTCTAATATATCTGATGTGAACTACTACTAAATATATTCGACTGGTATTAATTTCCTGTCATCTTTTTAAAGTTTCCTTTATTGAGTACCCAAGTATATTCTGGATTGGCCCTTCTAACTCCCCATTCTTAAAGTCCATTCAGTGAATGGACCCTGGCATCAGACAGAACTGAGTTCAAATTCTAGCTTCATGATTGCTTCTTAGCCATGACAGCTTGTATAACCTCACTAAGCTCCATCTCAGGACATCCAATGTCTACCTCACAGCCTGATGGTGATGGTACAGAAAGTTTATGTGGAGTCCCCAGCACAGCCCCTGCACTGAAGATGGCAATATCATTTCCTTTCATTACCTTTCTTACCCTTCCTAGTTTTGTTTTCTTACTACTCTTGCAGTCTCCAAAAATAAAACAAGTTAATAAAATGTCAAGAGGAACTGGAGACTGTTGTCCTGAAACATTCCCACCCCATAAAATACTTAATTATTTTTTCCCTCCTTTTTCAACAATTCTGTTCAGTTTCTGCCCTCCTCCCCACAGCAGCCTTCTCCCAGGAGGCAGATTCCCAACATTGACATGGGCGCTATCTCCTGGTTATCTCAAGAAAATACACCTATGAGGTCAGACAATTAAGTTTGCGAACTCACCCCAGAAAAAGTGCTACATACCTCATTGCTGAATGTCACTATAGTCACCTTTGAAGTACTCCCCTTGGGACACTATGCACCTACGCCAGTGCCTAGTCCACCCTTCAAAGCAATTTTGGAACTCTTTTTCTGGAATGGCCATCAGAGCTGTCGTCGCATTACCCTTGATGTCCTGAATGTCATCAAAATGTCTTCCTTTCAATATTTCCTTTATCTTCAGGTAAAGAAAGAAGTCATTGGGGGCCAGATCAGGTGAGTAGGGAGGGTGTTCCAAAATAGTTATTTTTTTACTGATTAAAAACTCCCTCACAGACAGTGCAGTGTGAGGTGATGCATTGTCGTGATGCAAGAGCCATGAATTGTTGGTGAAAAGTTCAGGTCGTCTAACTTTTTCATGCAGCCTTTTCAGCACTTCCAAACAGTAAACTTGGTTAACGGTTTGTCCAGTTGGTACAAATTCATAATGAATAATCCCTCTGCCATCAAAAAAGGTTAGCAACATCATTGCAACAAGTTCGCAAACTTAAATATCAGAACTTCGTATGTCTCATTCATTAGGGTTTTCTAACCACCACAAGCAAATCCAAGTATTATTACTACATATTATTGCTATAATAATAATATACATATTATTACTACATGTTTTTAGGAAAACAGGCAGAGTAGCAACTCAAATAGAATCTCAATTTCTTTGTATCTTGGCATCTTTGTTTGAACTTACTGCAATTCTATGGGTAAAAAATGAAATTTATATATTTATCTGTCTATTTATTTTACAAAATGACTTTTATCTGAAAAGTTGAGCTTTTTAAAAGTGGTTAAAGTGTTGTATAAAATAGCAAATGATTAGATTAGGAGTCTGTAGTTAATATTGGGTTGTCGGAAAAATCATGACGTATTTTTTTTATGTTTTTCGTTGCAAAAATGTGTCATGACTTTTCCGACAACCCAATAGCAATGTGTTGGATCAGATGGGCACATTAATTCAACCCCTACCCCCCTACGCTTACCCCACCAAAGCAAAGTAGCACCATTCATAGGCGTAGGAGGGCTTCCTTGGCAGGGGGTTGTTGCTTCCTGAGCAGTATATTTCTTCATGAAGCAGGTGATGTGGAGCGGGGAACCACTCACAGGGCACCACCCCCTTGGAGGTTGCTGCCCTCTCTTCTCAGGAAACAAACTTGGTCCAGCCTTTCAAACAAAGCAGCTTCTGGATGCCTGGGAACCCCTGAGCACAGCCCGGTGGAGAAGAAGCCTTCCCAAGGGGAGAAGACTTCTGTAAGGAGAGCAGACAAATGAGGCGTGGAGAGTGGAAGAAAGAGCCTCAAGAAACGCTGCTCTGTGGAGGGAAGCTGGTTATCAGGCCGAGAGGTGAAAGGTTTTTAGAATGAGACAGCCAGGAAGCTTCATGAGGCCCACCTGTGAAATCAGTGTCACCAATGAGAGAAAGGCAGAAGGACTGACAAATGTCCCTATCATTCCTCTCCACATGAAGTAGAGGACGTGTGACTGTCACTTTCACTCCACACGCCTGCGCCCTGGCTTCCCACAGCTTGCTAAAAAGTACGCACTCCATGAGTCTCTTAAAATACAGGTGAGTTGAGGTTACTTGGGGACCTGAGTCTCTTCTTTTTATAACAACATGTTTTTTAAAGGTCAGCTTTGCGCTGTGGTGCACGCACAACTTCCTGGTACAGAGAACAGAAGGACGTTTGCTCTCTTCTGTGCAAATGATAAGAGGCTGTGATCAGGTAAGCCATTAACAGGTAGCTATTAATAAGTAGCTATTGCCATCTAAGTCTCAAAAGTTTGATAAAGTGTTCCCAACATTTAGCTTTTTATAGTTTTTTATCATTCCTAAAGCGAGTTATTTCACTCAATTTGATGTAAACATATATTTCAGCAATAAATTATCTTAGCTATTATGCCAAGAAGTTGCATTGACAAAAAAATGCTTTCTGTGGAAATTTTCCTTTTTCTTTTTAATTAAAAAAATTTTAAATTACAATTGACATACAATATTATATTAGTTGCGGGTGTACAACATAGTGATTGAACATTTATATAACTTACGAAGTCTAGCATCTATGGGCAAGTTCAGTTGAATTTTTTTTTTTAAGATTTTATTGGGGAATTGGGGAGAGGGGAACATCGTTGGGGAATTGGGGGAAGGGGAACAGAGAAGTTGTTGTCCTGTTGTTCTTCAGTCTAGTTGTGGAGGACGTTGCTTCACTGGCCCAAGTTGGCACCATCATTGCGCTCTTCCCGGAGGAGGCAGATCAGTCGCCAGCTTCTGCACAGCCGCTTGCAGTGACTGCTGGCAGATCACGTTGGCTGCCGGCTACACACGGTAGCCCATGGCAACCCACTGCAGCAGGGGCTGCAGCCTACGCCGTCGCCGGCAACTCACGGCAGCCCAGCTCCAGGTTGAGCTGTTGTTCAGCATCTTAGCTGTAGAGGGCAGTGTCACTGGCCCTCATATGTGGGATCCGAACCAGGGCCCTCTGGTGTCCCAAGCCAGCTCTTAACCACCGCGCCACTCGGCCGGCCCTGAATTTTTATTTATGTGTTTACTTAATGGCTGAGGTTAGTTTTTGGTTATGCTTAATCTAAATTTTTTCTAGGACAAAATTCTTACAGCCATGACTATGTTCCCTCTGGCTGTAGAACATTACACCCACACCCTGGTATCAGTTCCCACATAGTCACATGGAAGCTTTGCTTTGCTTCTCCATCCTAGGCCTGTCCTCTGAGCTCTGGAGCCATCTGGACAGCATCACCTCCTCCGTTTTGTACACTCAACATGCTCAAAACCATTTGCATAATTTTTCCTCCCCACCTGTTCTCTCCTCCCCTACCACTGCTTCCCCCTTCCCCATCCCTCTGTATACACTAAACTTGTATTTCCATTTCACCATGTAGTTACACAAGCCAAAAAACCTAGCAACTCTCTTGAATGCCACCCTCTCTTACAGCCACAGGTTCATTTCATTTCAACACCAAATTGAAATTACATTTTAATTTGCCATTGATTCATCCCTCTATCTTCATGACCATCATCTTACTCCTGTCTACTATAATTTCTTTCTTTCTAAACACAATTTTAATTTTTAGCATGTATTTTAACTGGTAATATAAGGGTACAAACTTCCAAATTCAGAAGGTATAGCACAATATGCACTGACAAGTCTCCTCCCCCACCCTAGTCCCCTAGCCGACCTGCTACTCTCCCTAAGGCGACTCATGCTACCAGGTCATCACATGTCCTTGCAGCCAATGTCTAATACATCCAATTATTCCATTAGGCATCTTTTTTTTAGACTTTTATTAAAATATAGCTAACATACAATAGTATATTAGTTTCAGGGGTACACCATAGTTACTCAACATTTATATACCTAAAGAAGTGATCACCATGATAAGTCCAACAACCATTGACACTGTACTATGCTATTACAATATTATTGACTATATTCCCCATGCTGTACTTTACATCCCCATGACTTATTTGTTTTATGCCTGGAAATTTGGACCTCTTATTCCCCTTCACCTTTCCCCCCACTTTTTAAATTTTTCAATTACAGTTGACATTCAATATTATTTTATATTAATGTCAGGTGTACAGCATATGGTTAGACATTTATATAATTTAAGAAGTGATCCCCTTGACTAGTCTAATGCTCACCTGGCACTATACATAGTTATTACCATATTATTGACCATATTTCCTGTGCTTTACTTTACATCCCCATGACTATTTTGTAACTACCAAATTGTACTTCTTAATGCCTTCACCTTTTTCACTTTGTCCCCAACCCTCTCCCATCTATCACCCCACCAAATCTAGTACCCATCTGACATCATACATAGTTATTGACTATATTCCTTATGCTATAACCTACACCCCCAGACTACTGTGTAACAACCAATTTGTACTTCTTAATCCCTTCCCCCTTTTCACCTATTCCCAACCCCCCCTCCCATCTGGCAACCATCAAAATGTTTTCTGAATCTATGAGTTTGTTTCTGTTTGTTTATTTTGTTTTTTAGATTCCATATATAAGTGAAGTCACATTCCATCTGTCTGTCAGTGTCTTATAGCACAACACCTTCCAGGTCCATCCATGCCGCTGCAGATGGCAAGAAACTGTTCCTTTCCAAGGCTGAACAATATTCCACTGTATATATGTACCACCTTCTCTTTATCCACTCATTCATCAATGGATACCCAGGCTGCCTCCACATCTTGGCCATTGTAAACAATGCTGCAGTGAACATATGGATGCACACTTCCCCTCGAAGTAGAATTTGGATTTCTTCAAATAAATACCCAAAGCGGGATTACTGGGTCCTTCTTTGTCTCTTGTTATAGTCTTTGTTTTAAAGTCTATTTTTTCTGGTATAAGTATTACTACCCCATCTTTTTTTGTTTTTTGTTTTCATTTGCATGAAATATCTTTTTCCATCCCTTTACTTTCTGTCTCTGTGTGTCTTTCAACCTGATGTGAGTCTTTTGTAGGCAGCATATATAAGGAGTTTTGTTTTCTTCTCAGTTCAGACCTCCTATGTCTTTTGAGTGGAGCATTTAATCCATTTACTTTGAAAGTAATTGTTGATAGACATGTAGCTATTGCCATTTTATTATTCAGAATTTTGACCTTTTTCCCTCCATTTTAAAGAAGTCCCTCTAACATTCCTTGTAATACTGGCTTGGTGGTAATGAACTCCTTTAGCTTTTTCTTGTTGGGAAGCTCTTTCTCTGCCCTTCAATTCTAAATGATAGCTTTGCTATGTAGAGTAATCTTGGTTGTACATTCTTACTTTTCATCACATTGAATATTTTGTGCCAATTTCTTCTGGTTTGCAAAGTTTCTGTTGAGAAATCCACTGACAATCTTATAGAAACTCCCTTATAAGTTACTAGTTCTCTTTCTCTTCCTGCTTTTATGATTCTCTCTTTGTCTTTAAACTTTGTCATTCTAATTACAATGTGTCTTGTTGTGAACCTGTTTGGGTTCATCTTGTTTGGGACTCTCTGTGCTTCCTGAGTTTATATGTCGATTTCCTTCACCAAGTTAGGTAAGTTTTCAGTCATTATTTCTTCAAATAGGTTTTCAATCGCTTGCTTTCTCTCTTCTCCTTCTGGTACCCCTATGATGTGAATGTTGTTATGCTTGATGTTGTCCCAGAGGTCTCTTAAACTATCCTCATTTTTGGGGGTTCTTTTTTGTTTTTGCTGTTCTGATTGAATGTTTTTTGCTACCTTGTCTTCCAAATCACTGATTTGATCCTCTGCTTCATCTAGTCTGCTAATGATTCCTTCTAGTGCATTCTTCATTTCAGTTATTGTGTTCTTCATTTCTGACTGGTTCTTTTTTATGGTTTATATGTCCTTTTTTATGTTTGTTATTTCATTGTTGAAGTTCTCACTAAGTTTCTTGAGCATCCTTATAACTATTGTAGCTGGTAGGCTGCTTGCCTCCATTTTGTTTAGTTGTTTTTCTGGAGTTTTCTCTTGTTCTTTCATTTGGGATGTATTTCTTTGTTTACTCATTTTGGCTGCCTCTATGTTTGTTTCTATGTATTCTGCAGATTTTCTATGTCTCCCACTCTTGTCTAGGTAGCCTTATGTAGTAGGTGCCCTGTGGGGCCCTGACACATTCTCCCTAGTCACCTGCTCCAGGGGTGGTGTCCCTTGTGTGAGTTGTGTGTGCCCTCCTGTTATAGTTGAGTCTTGATTGCTATTGGCACATCAGTGGGTGGGATTGACTCTCAGGCTGATTGGTTATGGAGTTTGACCACATTCACAGCTTATAGCCTGCTGTGCAGGGTTCTTACCTCACTGAGTGGGATTCACCCCAGGGGGCTCTGACTCCTGTTGAGACCACCCTTTGTGTGTGCTGTGGTCTGAAGCCAACCTCCTAGTTTGTTGGTTCTGGGACCTCTTGTGAGGGACTCCAGTGCAGACCCAGGTCACCCACTGCCTGTGACTGGCTGGGGACTATGTGGTAGGAGCGACAAATGATCTGCAGTTGTTCACTGCCTGTGCTAATCCTGGAGTCATGTGGGAGAGGCCACACTGCAAACTGATGGATGCCACCAGTACCAGGCCTGGGTTAGCTCTGCAAAAAGCCAGGACACCCCAGCGCCTGCTGCCATGTGCTGGCTCCCTTAAGGTTCAGCCCCTGATAAAGCCTCATGTGATACATGAGTTGAGCTAGGCAGGGTCCCAGGGAGTCACTAGAGTGGGAAGAACTGTGGTCAACAGGTTAATGTAGACTCTGGTTTAGTGGTTAATGTAGACTCTGGTTTAGTGCCAGTGCTGAGCCTGAAACTACTCAGCAAAAGTCTCAGAGCACACTGAGGTCAGCTGCCACCCACCTGGGTCCTTAAGACTCTGATAGTTTTTAAAGAAAGAGTGCAATGCCAGCAGAGCTGACTGATCTTGGAGGAAGTTTCTGGTGTTGGGTGAGTTGGGTGAGGCAAGGTCTCAGTAAATCAGCAGGGTGGAGCAGCAGAGCTCACCAGGCCAATCAGATTCAGATTTGGCCTGTGGGAGAGGGCTCAACACTGGAAAGATGGCACCTGCCTGCTGGCTGCATGGGAGCAGGACTCACAGGGAAAATGATGACTGTCCTGCTTCGCCCTCAGTCTACACCTCCCATATGCCTCTGACGCCCCCCGAGTTACTCTCCCTCTGCCGGATCCCAAGACGAGTGCCTGAGAGTGAGAGTCTGTGTGTGCACCCTTTAAGAGGATGTCTGGGTTTCCCATAGCCTTCTGTCCTGCTTGGACTGTTGGAACCCCAGTATTTTTCACAGCCAGATGTTGTAGGAGCTCTTCTTCCTGGCACCAGTACTCTGGGCTGGGAAGACTGGTGTGGGCCTGGGGTATCTTGCTCCTCTGGGGGGAACCTCCATGGCTAAGATATCCCTCCTGGTTCTCAACCACCACATGGAGGTTTGGGAACAGCCCATTTTGTGTCTCCACCCTTCTTACCAGTCTCAACGTGGCCTCTTTTTTATATCCTTAGTTATAAAACTTCTGTTCAGCCAGACTTCAGGTGGTTCTCCAGGCTGATTGTTTTATAATTTACTTGTAATTTTAATGTGTTCACAGAAAGAAGCAGGCACAGTGTCCATCTACTCCACAATCTTGGATCTCTCTTCATCTTGGATTTTTTTTTTTAATTAAAGAATTATCTTGGTGTTCATTCCACAAAGGGCTTCATTATTCTTTAAACAGTTTCATATTGTCCTATTATATAAACAAACTGTAATTTAGTCTTTTATTGATAGATGCCCATATTTTTATATCTATAAAACAAATTCCTAAGAGGTAAAGTTACTAGAGTAAAGGGAAAGCTAGCATCATTTCTCTTGGAAGTGATAGCTTCCCTATTGATATTTATTCATCTACTCTTCACCCCTGTGATCCTTTGTTTACTCTACAGCCAAAGTGATCATTTTCTCTATATGGGTGTCCAGTTGTACCAGCACTATTTGTCAAAAAAGACTCTTTTCCCTCACTGAATTACACTATGCCTTTGTGAAAAACCCATTGACTATATCCCCCTTCCTGCCCCCCGCACCATCTCAGAACTCTATTTTGATGCATTGGTCTATATATCTGTGGGGAGCAGGCTGTGAGCTGACAGGGTCCTCACAGCCTGTGGAACAGTTCAGGGAACATTCCACCCCCACTGATCCAAGAAGAGAAAAGAATAGTTGAAGTCGCAGGAGCTTCTGCAAAGTGCATAACAAAAAGTAACCTGCTTGTGCACTTAGAGAAGTGCATAACAGGATGTAACTTACTATGTGTAACCCAATAAACCTGCAGCTGTTTACTGCTTTCTGCAGCTGCTTGCTACTATATAAGCTTCCTGCAATAAATAAACATGGCCATTGCTCTGCCATCAGCGGTCAGTGGACCTCCTGATCCCAGCTTTTGTCTCTGTGTCTTTCTTTTCTAATCTCCCACCCAGTCCACTCGGGTAGCTTCGGTTGACGAGCAGGTCTCATCATATATCTATCCGTACATAACTTTCACACAGTCTTGAATACTATAACTTTCGCTATCCTGGGTCTTCTGCATTTCAATGTAATTTTGGAATTAGCGTCTTAATTTCTAACAAAAACAAATGAACAAAACACCACCAATAACAACCTCCTGCTGGGATGTTGACTAAGACTATGTTGAATATATTTAGATCTATTTGACAATTTGGGGAAAATCAACTTGGGGAACGTTAAATCTTAATAATATTGAGACTTCCAATCAATGACATAGTGTGTCTCTCATTTTACACAGGTCTCTTTTAGTTTCTCATATCAATATTTTGTAGTTGTCAGTGTGTAGGTTTTACATATTTTTTTGTTAAATTTATCCCTGAGTCCTTTAGGTTTTCTGGTACTATTGTAAATGGTACTTCTAAAAAATTTAATTTTTCAATTGTAGTTAATATATAGAGAAAATCGATTTCATGTATTTATGATACAAATTCTTAGCAAATTAGGAATATAAGAAAATTTTCTTAATATAAAAAAAGGCATCTATGAAAATCCTGCAGCTACCATCATACTTAATGTGAAAGACTAAGTGCTGTCCCCCTAATATTAATAACAAAGCAAGGCTGTCTTCCCTTGCTACTCCTATACAGCACTGGAAATCCTAGCTAGTCTAATAAGGCAAGAAAGAAAAAGTTATCCATATTAGGAAGAGAGAAATTTTAAAATTTTCTATTTGAATATGATATGATTATCTATGTAGAAAAATCTCAAAGAATCCACAAAAAAAGGTTCTTATACCTGGGAAGTAAATGAGCAGGATTGCAGGATACAGTGTCAATAAATAAAGTCAATTATATTCCTATATACTAATAATAAAAATTGAAATCTGAAATTTACAAACTATTTATAATAGAATCCAAAGCAATAAAATACTTCAGTGTATATCTAACAAATTACATGTAGAATCAGTATGATAAAAACTATAAAACACTGATGAAAGAAATTAAAGAAGACTTATACAAATGGGGGAATATACCATGTTCATGTGCTTGAAGACTCATTGTTAAGATGTTAATTCTATCCAATTTGATCTGGAGATTCAATAAAATTCTCACCAAAATACTGGCAAGGTTTTTTTCTACAGATCAGTAAGCTGATCCTAAATATGGAAGGGCAAAGGAACTAGAAGAGCCAAACAAATATAGTCAGCTGCTTCTTGACAAAGGGCCAGAGGCAGTTCAATGAAGAAAGACTAGCATTTTCAACAAATGGTAGAACAATTGGATGTCCATATACAAAAAAAACCAAACAAGCAAAACCTCAATGCACACTTCAGAACTTATTTAGTGTTAACTGTAAAGGGATTATAGACCTAAATGTAAAGCATAAACATATAAAACTTCTAAAAGGGAACACAGGCGAAAATCTGCATGACCTGGGGTTTGGCAAATAGTTTTTAGATATGACCCCAAAAAACAAGTTTGAGTTTATTAAAGTTAAAAGTTTTTGCTCTGTGAAAGATACTCTAATAGAATGAAAAAGAAAAGCTAGAAATTATGAGAATATGCTTGTAAATCACATATCTGATGAAGGACTTGTAGCTACACTATATGAAGGTCTGACAATTAAGCTCATGAACTTGTTGCACCGATGTTGCTGACCTTTTTTGATATCAGAGGGATTATTCATTATGAATTTGCACCAACTGGACAAACAGTTAACCAAGTTTACTATTTGGAAGTGCTGAAAAGGCTGCATGAAAAAATTAGACAACCTGAACTTTTCACCAACAATTCATGGTTCTTGCATCACGACAATGCACCAGCTCACACAGCACTATTTGTGAGGAAGTTTTTAGCCAGTAAACAAATACCTGTATTGGAATGCCCTCCCTAATCACCTGATCTGGCCCCCAATTACTTCTTTCTTTATCTGACGATAAAGGAAATATTGAAAGGAAGACATTTTGATGACATTCAGGACATCAAGTGTAATATGATGACAGCTCTGATGGCCATTCCAGAAAAAGAGTTCCAAAATTGCTTTGAAGGGTGGACTAGGCACTGGCATCAGTGCATAGCTTCCCAAGAGGAGTACTTCAGAGTGACTGTGGTGATATTCAGCAATGAGGTATGTAGCAATTTTTCTAGGATGAGTTCGCAAACTTAATTGTCAGACCTCATACAATGAATTTCTAAAATTCAACAATAAGAAAATAGATAATTCAACTAAAAAAACAGGCAAAATATCTAAACAGACAGTTGACCATATAAAGATGGCAAATAAATATATGCAAAGACTCTCAGCATTAAGTAGGCATTAGGGAAATGCAAATTAAAACTACAGTAAGACGCCACTACACACCTTTAATGACTTAAAAAAAGAAAAAGAAGAAAACCCTGATAATGCCAAGTGCTGATGAGGATGCAAAGCACCTGGAATTTTCCTACAATGCTGATGGGAACGTGAAATGGTAGAACCACTTTGGCTAACAGCTTAGCCATTTTTTATAAAGTTAAATATACATTTATCACATAACAATCCCATCCTTAGGTACTTACCCAAGAGAACTGAAAACAATGTTCATATGAAAATCTGCATGAGAATACCTACAGCATCTTTATTTATAACCATAAAAAACTGGAAATGAGCCCCATATTTATTCAACAAGTGAATAAACAGACAAACTGTGGTATATCTATACAATGGAATGCCATTCAGCATTTAAGAAAGGATAGGCTATTTATTCATGAAATAACATGGAGGGGTTTTAAATGTGTTCTAGTAAGCAAAACAACCCAGACACAAAAGGCCACATATTGTATAATTCCATTTATATGACAATCTGGAAAAGGCAAAGCTATAGAGACAGATCAGTGGTTGCTACAGGTTGAGAGGAGTAGGGTGGAGAGTTGACTAAAAGGACAATATAAGGAAATTTGGGAGATGATAAAACTTGTTTATATCATGGCTATAAAGGTGAATACATGACTTAATGGGATTGCCAATATCCATGGAAGTCTACCACAAAAAGCGAATTTTACTGTTTGTAAATATTTAAAAACAAACAAACAAACAAACAAACAAACAAATAAAAACAACCTGGCTGTCAGGGAACCCAAGATGGAAAGCAGACTGTGACAAATGGATATAATTGTATTTCTAATGAATGACATCACCACACTGAAGGGGGCAGGGAAAAAAGGAACTGATCTAAGTAACTTTGAAAAACAGGGTTGTTTTTGTTTTCCCTGAATACTGTAAGGATAAAAACAAAAAAGCATTGTACAAAACCATTGTATTCTGGCTGGCAAATTTGACTTTCACAGGAGCGCAGGTTAGCAATTCTATAAGTACTTTTTATGTATACTAGGGTTGAACAAATAAATAACTATACTGTAGTCCCTCTTACCCGTGGTTTTACTTTCTGAGGTCTCCCTGTGGCCAACTATGGTCCAAAATACCAAATGTATAATTCCAGAAATAACCAATTCATGCCACAGATATGAATCATCCCTTTGTCCACTGTATCCACACTGTACAAGGCCCCGTGCCTTAGTCACTTAGCAGCATCTCAGTTATCAGATCGACTGTCTTGATATCACACTGCTTGTGCTCGTGTAATCCTTAGTTTACTTATTAATGGTCCCAAAGCCATTCATAAACTTTTATTACAGTATATTGATATAATTGGTTTATTTTATTATTATTGTTGTTAATATCTTATTGTGCTTAATTTATAAATTAAACTTTGTCGTGGGTATGTATGCATAGGAAAAAAAACAACATATACAGGGTTCAGTACTTTCCAAAATTTCAGGCACCCACTGGGATCTTGGAACATATCCCCTGCGGATAAGGGGCAGCTACAGCATTGCAGATAATTAGAGTTTGGTTTTCAGTGTTGGAAAAAGAAGTTACAAATAAGAAATGTGAGAAAGCTAGAATGAATCCTGTGGTCCTGGACAGGAGTGGGAGATACCAGTTTGAACTTATGTTTATTTTAAGTAGTGGTAGAAGTAAATATAGATACATATTTATACATAATAGCTCTGTGTACTCAAAGGGAACAGAAATAGCAACACCCCAGTAAAAGCAAGCACATTTAAGGCTCATATGGGGTCCTGATTCACCGTTCTCCCCTAAGAGGAACAGGGCTCCTTAGAGTACTGACTGATTCCTGGGCTGGGGTATAGGAAATACAAGATTAGCCTGCAGCTCCTAGTGGGGCCAAAAATTAAGCAAGGAGAGGGAAAAGGAGGAGACAGAGAGAAGGTGAGGGGAGCAGGAGGGGGAGGAGGAACAATTTGAGGAGCAAAATAAAATATTAAAGTATTGGATTATAATGCAAAGAATAAAATAATATCTATGAGCCCACATCAATAAAAATGATTAAATAGATGGGCATAAGGGACAACTCTTCCTTACAGAAAAGTTCCAATTAATAAGTGTGGAAGGACTGAGCGAAATAGAAAATCACTACCAGAACATTACAGTAATAATTGGTGCAGGCAAGATCTACCAATGAATGCTAAAATTAGTGGGCAAAATTTTAAGGAGAAACAGGATTTTGCATAGCTTCAAAATATCACTCCCCAAATGCTGATAAATTACTGTGGTTAACAGCAATTAATGACTCTACTTCACAAATTCTTGATACTCTTCCCTCCACAACTGAACTCCCCTCACCTTAAGTGTGGTTTGGCCTGATTCACTTCTAACTAAGAGTCTGGAAAAGGAAAATAGTCACTTTACAGCAGGGAAACCTGGCCCACATAATCTTAGTCATGTGACCAAGGTACACATCATTGGTAATAAAAAGTGTTGTCATTGTGTGTCCTCAAGTCTGATGTCTTGAGAAGGGCACATCAGCTCTGTGGTCTTCTGCCCCAGAATCCACAACCTCATTCCCACCATGAGAAACATCAGATAAACCCAAACTGAGAGATTCCATGAAATGTCTGGTCAGTACATTTCAGTGTTAAGGTCATGAAATACAAGGAAAGGCTGAGGAGCTGTCGCAGCCTGGAGGAGACTAAGGAGACACAGGGACTAAGTGCAGGGTGGGATCCTGGATGGGATCCTGTGACAGGAAAAGGATGTTAGAAGAAAACTGGGGAAATCCAGATAAAGTCTACTGTTTAGTGAATAATATTGTACCGATGTTAATTTCTTAGTTTTGAAACTTGTACTATGATTATAAAAGGTTATATAAGGTGTTAACACTGAGGGGAGTTGATTAAAGGAGATACAGGAATTTTCTGTATTATCTTTGCAATTCTAGGCCTAAAAATATTTCAAAATAAAAAGGTTTTTAAAAATCAAACAATCATTACAGAGACAGAGAAGATCCAGCTATTGGAGGTATCCTGACAGGGATTTAAAAATAACTATGATTTGGCCGGCCGAGTGGCTCAGTTGGTTAAGAGCTTGCTCAAGGGTGCGAGCTCTGAGCAACAGGGTCGCCGTTTCTATTCATGGCCCGAGCTGAGCTGCTGCTGAGCTGCCAATAGGTGGCAGGATGGCTCAGCTAAAAAAAGTAAATAAATAAAAAATAACTATGATCAAAATGTCATGAAATGAAATGAAAAGATGAAATATATAAACAGACAACTGGAAACTAAAAAAAAACCAATTAAATGATTATATTTGAACTGAAAAAGACAATGAAAAGGAAGAATTCAATGGATGCATTTAACAACAGATCAGAACATTTTATATAAAACAGTTCAGAAAAAGGGATTAAAAAAATGGAAAAGAGAATAAAAGATGTTAGAAATAGTGAGAAAAATCGAACATATATGTAATTGTACAAAAACAGCCTCTTCCTCACCTCTCCATAGCACACCTTCCCTATTCCATCTCACTTTTGGCCTCTATCTTTTGGCATCCTCAACTAGACAGAAAAATGAATTTAAGGGCTGGCCAAGTGGCACGTTAGTTAAGAGCTGGCTTGGGATGCCAGCTCTGAGCAGCAGGGCCCCGGTTTGGATCCCACATATGAGGGCCAGTGACACTGCCGTCTACAGCTAAGATGGTGAACAACAGCTCGACCTGGAGCTTGGCTGCTGTGAGTCGCTGGCGATGGCGTAGGCTGCAGTGAAGCTGCAGTGGGTTGCCATAAGCTACCGTGTGTGGCTGATAGCCAGCGTGAGCAGCCAAGAGCCGCTGTGAGCGGCTGTCTAGAGGGCGGCAACTGATCTGCCTCACCCGGGAAGAGCGCAATGATGGTGCCAACTTGGGCCAGTGAAGCAACGTCCTCCACAACCAGACTGAAGAACAAAATGACAGCAACTTGTCTTGTTTCCCTTCCCGTGATTCCCCAGTGCTATTCCCCTCTCCCAATTCCCCAATAAAATCTTAAAAAAAAAAAAAGAATTTAAATATGTAAGTAATACATACACATAAATAGATATTTGTTGAAAATGTGCTATATCTGCTGGACACTTTTGCTAGGCACTTAAAATATGAAAATAATAGCTAGCAATTAGTGAGCACTTACTATGTTCCAGGTAAAGTCTTTTTATTCTCATCACAGACATAAGAGACTCACGACTGGCCCTGCCTTTTCCAAGGCCACTCTGGTCCATCTGGGCAAAAAGATCTGTGCCAACAGGAAGTGGAGGAAGAGAAAGTGATCCTTATGACCCCCACTTTTCAGAAGGAGATATGTAATACCCAAAGCTGTCCAGTCATTTGCTCAAACAAATATCATGAAATGGTGGAGCTGGGATTCCAACCCAGTGGGGTGGCCCCAAGCCTGTGCCCCTAATTCCTACACTGCTGCACACATTGTGTCTGAGCCTCAAGCTCTAAATGGGTGCTATGGGCTGATGTTGGTGTACATTTCTGTCCATCCCTGTAAACCTCAGTGGAAAGGACAGCACATTCTCGAAGCCCTTCCGTGTAACAGCCATGACTGTGACCTAAGTGAGAACCCAGACAATAACTCACATTAAGGAAAGAAATGCAAATTTGGACCACAGCAACAGCAAAGTGAAAGGCAAAGGGCTGGCAGCATTAAGAGCCTTTCCTAGGAGGAGAGGGAGACGAAGGAATAGATGTTCCTGGAAAGACTCAGTGACTTCCTAAAACCAAAGCTTTAGGCAGTAAATGCTACTAAAATAGAAACAGGGTTCAAACGTGCTCCCTGCCTTGGCTCCCAGCAGTGCAGCTCGTTTTCTCCTTGCACACCGAAGGGAGCACAGTGTTGCTCTTTTCCTCAGGCCACTTATAACCAATCTCATCTTCAGCCCCTTCTATCTTAAGCCTGCTTATTGAATTTTCTTCAGACAATACCAAAAGCGATAGCTCCTCCTTCACCCTTAATAGGACGCCTCGTGTGCCTGATTTCTCGGAAGTCATGGATGATACAATGGCATGTTTTGCTTTCCTTAACATGTTGTTTAATAAAATGGGCTGCAATCACCAAGTCATTTGACTTTCTTGAGTTATATATTTTAGAAGTGATAGAAAACTCCAGCAGTCTCAGGCCTTTTGGCAGATAAGGTTTGATTGTCTACATTTTATAGGGAAACCTACCAGAAAGCAGAGAGAGAAATAACTTGCTGACATTTCAGAGCTGTATCTAGTACCCAGACAGGCATTGCTTACCTGGTGAGCCAGGGACTCTGGTGTATTTTTACCTGGGTGGATTTAATTGGCGACTGAAGGATCAAAAGAGACCAAGACAAAGGAACTAGTGGCCCCGCTGTAATGGCTGGCTTGGTGACTCTGCCACCAAGGCCCTCAGAGTGGCCAGGACCCTCTAGGGCAGAGGCTCCCAAACTTTAGTGTGCCAAAGAATTTCCAGGAGAGTTTGTTCAAGCTCAGAGTTTGGGGGCCCTATCTCTAGAAATTCTGATGCAGTCGCTCTGGAGTGGGCCTGGGTGATTTTGACAAGGTCTGGGGCTACCGTGGAGCCAGCAGGGAGGAAGGCAAACCTCAGAGATGGAGACCCAAGGAGTCCTCATCCTGTCCTTCAAACCAACAAATCTCCTGTTCTTTAATGTGTCTTTAATTTGCAGCAGAAATAGTGTAGCTATTGTAAGTGGTAAGGCTTGTTCAAGCACCTAGCTACAAGAGTAGGTGGCATTGAGATGAAAAGAGGGCTAGAGCAAGTGGGAAAGAGCATGACAAGTGCCCTTGTGGGGACAAAAACGGGCAGGGAGCTTGTAAGAGCATGGGACACTCCCCTTTGGTGATGCTCAGGACCCTTGGTCGGGAGCTCTCTGCAGGAAGGCAGTGAGGTACAGCGCTTGCAGCTAGGTAAAGAACAGGAGTTTAGGTCATACATGTCAGCCAGTGTGCATCCACATCTGATAGGAGCTCAGGAAGTGGGTCTGAACTTGGGCCTCCTGCACCCAGCACCAGACTTCTATTTTGCTGTGCTAACTCTATAAAGTTATTCTAGAACTTGAACTTTTAAGAGACCAAACCATCCCTTTTGATCAATGTCATCGAAATCAACCAATTTACTACTGAAACAGGCTGTTGGGAGTGATTGCTTAAAATGAATTTTCACACCCTAGGGCTCAGAGCAGGATGGTTATATAACTTGTGGAGTCCAGTGCAAAATGAAAACGTGGTGTCCCTTGTTCAAAAGTTGCCATCGAAGATATTAAAATATAAAACTTTCCCCCTCTTTCTACGGTTTCCCTCTCAACTTGTCATGTATTATGTGCTATATAATGTCATTCTAAGTAAAGAAAATGAAAATTTTATGTCATTAACATAGATTTTACTGTTCATATTTATATTGTGCAATGCTGGTTTTAAATGCAAATAGAAGAGCATTTCACTCATATCTGGAAATCTCCAAAATTACACATTTCGTATTTCGCAGCTCATATGTGTATGTGCATTTTGTTCTTAACAGAAAAGTAGAAACGAACCTAATTCAATTGTTTTTCTTTCACTTCTTACTACACGGATATTCTACCAACACTCCCCGTCTTTGGCTTACTAATGAGTAAGGAAAGATTGGAAGGAAAAGGAACTCTAGGTTGCCCTTTCTTTCTATGTCATCTTCAGCACAAGTGGGGCTAATCCGGGAAATTATAAGAGTAAGAAGGGTTCACCGGTTGTGTGTTTGTTAGAATGCTATTGCTTCTTTCTGCATTGGAAGCAAGCGCTAGTTCAGACAGAAAGCATGGCTTTTGGGAGCCGTCCGTAGCCCCACTTAGTTGTAGACATGTCTATCTTGTACTCACTGTAAGTGTTGCTGAACATAAATGATGGGGCTTCCAGAGTTCTGTCCTCATGGGCATGCTGAGCACAGGGCCGCATGTGACTGCATAGGTCACCTATCTATGAAGCCAGTCAACACCATCTGTGCAGTAGAAGAATAATGGAAAGTAGAAATGTACTGCTTTCAGCAAATCAGGCCAAAATTCATGATGACCCTAGATTGCATAACACTAATACAGCAAAATCAGTGTTAGTTAGATGTCAAGGTGACGATAACTTGTTGAATTCATTATTTACCAGTTTGTTTCATGACATAAAATTTGCCAGAGCATTTTCTAAAATAAGACAATTAACAAAAATGGACCTATATCCCATTTTATTCTCTTCTTACATAATATTGCTTTTTGATCAGTGCATACAGCTATCATAAAAATAAAGTGAACTTATTATTGCCTTTACTCTGGTTTGAATTTTTAAAAGTTACTTGAATATAGAACTGTTAAAATGATGTAGTCTTCTAGCAAAAAAATGTGAACACTCTTAATCAACACAATACAAATGACTAAAAAGTAAGTTGCAGATTATTAGAGAGTCATCTTGGTTCCAGGAAAAATAAGAACTTTTTATAAGGCAAAATCATTTCTGTTAACAAAGGAAAAAAATCCTTGTCTAATGACATTTAGTAGGACATAGGAAAATTCTTATTTCCCTCTGCCAAATGCTAGTGACAGAACATTAACAAAAGGAGAAAAGCATATCTGTGAAGATTATATGAGAATTTTTACCAGCTATTATCTGAGAATTTGTCTGGCCAACTGTGGAAACTGCTTTGAAAAGAAAGAAAAATAACTTTCAGAGATAAAGTTAAAGATACCAAAATTGGGCATGCCCTATTCCTCATTTAGGTGAACTGAGGGTTTTTTCTTTGGAACCAGGACAAGCAATGTACTTCAGGGACCACTCAGAAAAATGCATAATGAGTTAAATTTTCCATATGTCTAAAAGGCAATGGTGTATTAGTGTCTTGCCAACAGTTGTCCTTTTGTAAAACGCAGCTAATTAAGGGATGAGCACCATTCTATACCTGTTATTATATTTTCTCTCTTGGCAGCATGTTTCTTACAGGGCACTTCTTTGTGTATCTAAGATTCAAACCACCAGGCAGGTGGTTTTTAATGTTCTTTATCCTAGGAAATCTTGCTAAAGAGCCAGATAAATAGGAGGGTGGGAAAGGCTGTTCTCATCATCAGTGAAGCTCTGCATTGTCATCCAATAACTGTTCAGGTGAGATGCCATTGTTACCTGAAGTCTACCTGACTTTAAACAGGTGCAACTGCTGCTGCTGGCAAGTCCTTCTCACAACATTGATTCAGGTCAGGCCGAAGGGGCTGTTCTTGTCATGGGGATCTAGAGGGAGGGGACCCATTTGTTCTTGTATCTTCAGTCAAAACAAATACAGTTCTGTCTTGTAAAATTAGATTTTATTTTGCAAGGCAGTGAGAATTTCAAAAGAGATAGCTAGGTGGTACATATTTTTAAGAATAATCACACCTATATTATTTTAGAAGGATATTGACAGAAACACAAATATTTTTATGTCTTAATTTCACTAATACTGATTGATTTTTTTTTTTTAATGTGTAAGGCACTGTGGGGAATAGAAAAATGAAACCAGGCAAGGACCAACCTCCCCCCACCACCACCCCATTCTAGAATCTTATACTACGGTGCAAGAGATAATACATGTAGGTAAATAAAAATGATAAAAGAAAGTGGTAAGAGTTATAAAGCAGGTAATACAAAGCATTGTTGGTGTTCAGCAAAGGCAGCTAGTGCTTCCGGCTGGGGCAATACCAAAGGGCTTTGTGAGGGAGCCAGCGTTTTAGCTGGGTCTAAAAGATTGGCGTGTGTCTGTAAGGTTTCTTCTGACACCAAATGCATGGTGTCTTTCAAACACCCAACAATTCTCCAATTCTCTGACACGAATTGGATGTTTTATAATTCAGTTCAATTCTGACATTACCCAGAGTTATCACAGACCCCACAGATCAAGGGCTCAGTCTTACAAGACTCCCCTCACTTCAGGTGTCATTTGTAAGTCCCAGTACTTCTGACCAGCTGGCTATAAATTCTGGAGTTCGTATTATGAAAGAAAAAGCGGCCTGATACTAAACCTGACAAGCTCAGGGACAGCTTGTATGGTAGGCCTTACAAACTCAGAGACCAAAAGTAACCACATAGGATGGTCTGAACATAAAAATTCCTGATTAAAAGTAGGTCGTGGCGGGAAGTCACATCCTTGGCCTATAGCTTCCTTGACAAAGGTCAGTCTTTACCTTACATGAGCCTGTCTATTGTCTTTTTGCATCTAAGATAACATGCCCTTGGAATGTCAGTATAATCCCTTATTTTGGATCCCTCAGGGTACAGCCCACTGCACCTGAGCAGGAGACCACAGAATCCCTCATTGTTATCTTGTTCCCTGAACACCATCTCCATGTGCTGGAACTGTTAACTATTAACTACCTTGTACCCACCAAAGAAAAAGAAGTATGTGTTTCTCTATTTTACCTTTCACCCAATCCCAGAGATTTTCCTACTTTTGTTTTTTCTCACCCCCTTAACCTACCACCAATAGATTTCATGTAACACCCTTATATCTCCTCATTTGATTCTAACGTATAAAATAAGCCGCAAAACTGTCATTCTCCGGAGCATTTTTTCAATCTGTTGAGATTTTGCTTCCTGGAAATTGTCATAAGTTTGACTCAAATAAACTCCTAAAAATTCTCTACAGGTTTGGACATTTCTTACGTAAACAGTACAATCCCCTCCTCAGGTTCAATAATTTTCTAGAATGGCTCACAGAACTCAGGAAAGCACTTTACTTACGGCTTTATTGTAAATGCTACAACTCAAAAAAGTAGCCAAATAAAAGAGATGCGCAGCGCATTGTAGAAGGGAGGAGGGTGAGGAGCCTCCATGCCATCTCCAAGAGTGCCACCCTCCCAACACCCCTGCGTGGCACCAACCCAGGAAGACCCCTGAACCCTGTTGTTTAGGGGTTTTTATGGAGGTTCCATTATGTAAGCATAAGTGATTAAAATACTGGCCACTGTGATTGAAAATCCCCAGCCCCTCCCCCACTCCCTGAGGTCAGGGATTGAAGCTGAAGTTTCCAACTCTCTAATCCCGGGGTTGATTCCTCTGGCAACACGTTGTCATCCTCCAAGGGTCACCTCATGAGCAAAAACTCAGGTATGGTTGAAAGGGGCTTACTAGGAAAAATAAAAAACTCTCTTCTCACCTCTAATCATTCAGGAAATTCCCAGGGTTTTAAGAACTCTGTGCCAGGAACTGGGGATAAAGACCAAATCCATATTTCCATTATACCACACAGTGATGATTTAGACACATTACCGTGAAAACAGTAAGCAAAGCAGAGCTACTAGAATTTCAGAACCCATACTGAAAATGGCAAGGTCAGCTTGTGGAGAGGTACAGTCAGGAAAGGAGTTTCAGCAAGCAAGGCCAAAAAAGTTTAATTTAAATTGTAGAGAATTTAGATCCTGGCTGGAGGCAAGCCACTGCAGCTTGTGAGCCGAGAGGTGACTTGATTTTTAATTGTCAGGAAAATTATTCTGCAAGAGGGTGCAAGGTGGATGAAACTGGGAAAAGGATGGAGGAGGGAGACCAATGTGTGTGTGTGTGTGTGTGTGTGTGTGTGTGTGTGTTGCAGGGAGGTTGTGAAAAATGTCTTGGTAAATGTGAACTAGAATAGAGGTGTTGAACATGGAGAAAGCTGGAAAGTTGTTTGGTTTGGGGGACAAGAGCAGTGGCAATTTAGAATCGAATCTGATGCTGCACATTTTTTTTTCCAGTAAAGATGGGGGAAGAGTCCAGCCCATGAAAGGTAATGGTACAAATTCCTGACAGGAATTTCCAGCCATGTGCATTTCCTTATCTAAACCCTCTGCTGCTCTTTTTTCTGGCTGTGTAGTATTTTAGGGCATTATTAGCAATCACTTTGTTTTTGCATTTTCATAAGATTGTGGACAAGGCAGTTGACACGATCTGCTAATTGAACTGAAAAATTTGGAGACATGAAATGCTAGTTCCTAGAGCGCCTCATCTTGGGAACATGTTGGGCTCTTTATACTTTGAAATAATAGAAGAGAGAAACTCTTCAGGTCAAAACTTTCTTGCAGCGTATAGTTTGCTATTTAAGATGATTCTATATGTAAGTTTCCTATGCTCAGTCTGCCATTGTCCATGTGTGTTATGAATATGGGAAAATAGTTTTCTGAGTTGAATAAACTCGAGAAATGCTAGGTTGAACAATGTAAACAGGTTACTTTGCTGCAGGACTTCTCAGAGCATTCAGCACAACAATGTGCATTATAAATCCTGTGGACAGAAGAGGATGGTAAATCTGAAAAGGTCAGGACACTGAAAATAACCACAGAGGATGGTGTGAACATCAAAATTCCTAATTAAGGTGGGCCATGGCGGGAGGTCACATCTCGAGCTTCCTCATTGAGTTAATCTGTGTCTTTTCAGTGGGCCTGTTCCTTGTCTTTTTGTACCTAAGATAACATCTTTAATCCTTCCTCTCCCCTCCAACCAGAGCTGGAAACTCCAAAATTCCTCATTATCATGCTGGTCTCCTGATTACCATCTCTATGTGCTGTAAAGAGCAAACTGTTACCGTATTTGCCGGCGTATAAGACGATTTTTTGGCCCTGAAAAATATGCCTCCAAGTGGGGGGTCGTCTTATACGCCAGGTACACTTCAGATAGACTGCCCATAGTGCTTGCCCTGTGCCATAGTGGCCTCCCAATGCCCGCCCACTTCATTCCACATACCGTTCAGGCATCAGCAGCGCTGCTGGGTGTATGCTCGGCTGTTATGCGATTTTGCTGTTATGTGATTTTACCACACTCGCAAAATTGCACACAGCCGACCATACACCCAGTATGATAGTGCAAAATCGCTAATCGTGATACCATACTGGGTGTATGGTCGGTTGTGTGCAATTTTGCGAGTGTGGTAAATTCGGGTTACTGTATATTTCTTTACATATGCATTGAAGATTTGCGATTTTGCGCTATCATGGTGCCTGTTAGAATGTTGAAGAGCTCGCACTTGCGCACTAGTGAGGTCCCAGGGAGATGCTGATGCAAGGGTGGACCAGACTGCTATAGTGACAGGGCGGGCAAACAGGGAGCAGGGACCAATCAAATCAGGCTTTGTATACAGCCAACAGCCAACCACAATACTGCACCATTGTACAGTACAGCATAGAAAATGTCCACCAGTCAAACCCCTATCATCCCTATCATGGCACCAGCCAAAAGAAAGAAGTATGATGCAAATTTTAAACTGAAAGTTATAAACTTTGCTAAGGAAAATAATAATTGTGCTGCTGCAAGACAATATGGAGTAACAGAAAAGATGGTTTGGGACTGGAAATCAAATGAGAAAGCATTAAAGAGTATGCCAAGGGGTAAGTGTGCATTAAGAAGAGGCACCCCACACTGGCCAGAACTCGAAAAACATGTAGCAGACATGGTGGCTCAACATCGCCAAAACGGTTATGTGGTGACACGAAATACAATACGCTTGTTGGCACTTCAGTGGGCCAAATCAAATCTGATATTGTTTTACCTTTTATTTGGTGTGTGGAAGGTGTGCGGAAGAGGGGGTAGTCTTATACGGCGAGTATATAACAAACTCTGTATTTTGAGTGGAAATGTTAGGGGGTCGTCTTATACGCCCAGTCGTCTTATACGCCGGCAAATACGGTAGCTATCCTGCACCCACCTGTGTGGGAGGAGTACCTGTCTCTCCAATGTACTTTTATCCAATCCCAAAGATTTCCCCGCTTTGGTTTCTCCCACCCCCTTAATCTATCACCAATGGATTTCATGTAACCTTCCTCCTTTGATTTTATGTATAAAATAAACTGCAAACTGCCCTTTTGCGGAGCATTTTCTCAATCCGTTGAGATTTTGCTTCTTGGAGATTGTTGACAGTTTGGCTCAAATAAACTCTTATAAGTTTTCTCTTAGGCTGGACATTTTTTGTCAACAATCCCAAACTTAGTTGATTAAAATTCAATTATCAGGCATTATCTCTTAGTCCAGTATCCTTAGGAAGCACTTAACCACAATGCACAGTGATTTAGGAGCCCCAGGGCTGAATGGCCAAAGAGAAGTACTTGAATCTAGATCTACATACCCAGAACTTATACAATAAGCCACCTCCTGAGCTCAGGGTTGGGGGACTGAGACAGAGGTTATCCTTTGTAGCAACTCTGTGCTTGTGCCTCGCGGCCTGCAGCAACCTGTACACCTTGTGCGACGTGGGGTTCAGACCTCAGACCTTACCTGAGTGTGTTCATTGCGTCTGGGACCATAGGAGGGAGAAGGATGCAAAGGAGAACAAACTGTGGTCTTAGAGTCCACAGGCCAAATTAATAGCCTTCAGGTGCCTTTACCAGCTTTCTGATCTTGGGCAAGTTGCTCAATCTCTTTGTCTCCTCTGAAAAATGCAGGTAATAACCTACTTTCTCATCTAGTAGTTATTGATCACTTTCTGTATGCCAGGCACTGTTCTAAATACTGGGACACAATGGTCACTCAATCCAGGAGTTCCAAACATGCTGTCACTAACAGAGAAGCTCCCATTTTGGACTCCATGGTTTTAGTTATTGTTATCAGAATAGCAAACGAATCCTTCACAAATTGCTCGCAAGATAACAGTAACTGCCCAAGGTGGAAAACCAGAGATTTGGGGCTGAATGAAAGCCTGTGATGAGCTAACAGCCTGGCTGCCACACCATGGGAATTTCCAAAGGCAGAACTTGGCCATTGTATCTTGTTGCATCTCCTCAGAGAATTGAAAACTGACAAACCAAGGCTCTTTTCCAGAAATATGGTATAGGAATGACAACATTTTCCCTGACAAGTCTTTGATATCGAAGTGGCTGCACATGAAGGCTGAAGCTGAGTGGGAAGACTGAAGTGTTGAGTCAAAATGTCTTTTTCAAAGAGCAGCACCCAGGCGTTGGTGGGAGGCAGGGCCCCCAGAAGGTCACGACTACACAAGGTGGAAGGAGGACGCCACGTACCCAGCTCTGCGCGTGTTCTCGACTCCATGGCTTCTTCTCAAAGAAGCTACACTCTAGGTTGTGGACAAAAAAGGGGCACTACAATAAATCTAACAGGAAAGTGAGCTTACAGGGTGATCTGATCACAAATTCCTAACTGGGGAGGTCATGGTGGGGTAGTCACACCCCAGGCCTATACCTTCTTTAGAAAAAAGGTTTATCATTGCCTTAAGCAGCCCTGCCCACTGTTTCTGTGCGTCTGGGTTAATCCACCTTTGAAATGCCTCTTTTAGACCCCTTGGAAGCATAGCCACCCTCAAGAGTACATAATCTTGTTAACTATCCTGTAATCCAATCCTTGCCTTGCTTTCTCCTACCTTCCTGTAATAGTCTTCATGTTTCCTCCTCAATTCCAAAGTCATAAAAGAAACTGCAAACTATCATTCTGGGAAGCATTTTTCTCATCTTTCTCATCTGATGAGATCTTGCTTCCAGGTGTATCCTCTATTTGGCTCAAATAAACTCATAAAAACTGTCTAAAGTTTTGGATATTCTTATGTTGACAAGGTTTACTAAATTAACACACTGTCAATTTATATACTTGATCTCATTTAATGCACACAACAGCACTTCAGCTCCTCTGCTCCATGATGGGGGGGGGGGGGGGACACCAAGGCTCAGAGCAACCATGTGACTTGACCAAGGATGAATGAAGTTTGAATGACATATTAATAAGCTTGATCTGTTATGTAATATTTCTTTCTACTGACTGTCCCACTTATATAAGGAAACAAGAATCAGATGGTATACTCAAAATGGGATAGATAACTCAAGGAGATTTCTTTACAGAGACCATTGACAACCTGACAGAGAAGTGTGTGTGAGCGCGGTACTCCCTTGGTAGCAGCCAAGATGTTAGCTCCTGGGAGAGTGGCTGCCTGAGCCCAGAAGGAGAGAGCTGTGTAGAGCAGCTGCCTACAGAGCAAGGAGGTGGCCCTGTGCAGGCTGCCCTATGGGGAGGGAGCCGCTGGGACAACTCCATGCCCCGTCCTTCTGGCTTCCTCCCTCATCCCCTCCAAGTTGTGCCAGATCTTCCCAAGCAGAAGCCAGGGGCGTGGGAACCCTTGATGTGGTTAGTGTAGGTCAGCTCCGGGCCAGAAAGCAGGGTGGAGGAGGGTGGAGAGTAGATCTGAAGGGTGAGAAGTGAGAAGTAAAAATGAGCTAGAATGTAAAAATCTGCCTGGCGTTTCATTTGTCTGGGATAACAGAAACAAATGACGCCAGCTGAGAAGTTACCAGTGTTCCTCCTAAGGCCAGGCTGAAGCTGTGACGTGTCAGAGTGACCACTACACAGAAAAACCTTGTCTCTCAAGTCACACGGTCAGAGCTCTGCTCTCTGAAGTGCTAGCAGTAAGATCCCATGATGGATCTAAGTCCCTGACACAGAAGGCTGTCTTGGTTTCCACACCAGGGGCAGCCTTTCAGAAAAAGCGATTCTAGACATAAATTCCACATCCATCCTACCTTTGTATTTCCAAGGGAACAGGACCTGGACTCTGCTGCCAGGCCTGAGGCTGGCCCAGTGACTCCCAGCTATACTTTGCTTTGAGTTTATGAAAACACGGCTGCATGTAAATTTTACCTCAACTCCACCTTCCCTAGAAATCCTCTACCAACTCTATCTTTTCTCACTTTGGCGAAGGCCCACGGTTCTATGTGCATGCTCCCTCCTTGCAAGGAGCCTACAGACTCGACTTTATCAGATTCCGTGTTGCCCTGGGCCTGGCTTGGGCAAGGATCAATGGGGAAGTGTGGCTCACCCTGCCTCCACCACAGTGCATGTGATGGTCAGTTGTTTTCAGTGATTGGTTTCAGAGTCTCTCCGAAGCTTTCAGGAAAGGGCTTTGAATCCTAGTAGCTAACCTGCTTTTTCACTCTGAAATGTTCAGCAGTTTTCTCTTTTCCTTTACAATTTTTTTTGGGGGATGGGGTGGGGGGAGGGTGATTTGTGAGCTCGTTCTAAGTTGACATTTTTTTCTTCTCTGACCTGCTGGGTATTCTGTGAAGCCTTTCAAGTTGAGGTTACACCTCTCCTACCTCTCCATACCCCAGGTGGGGGACTTTTAGCCCTTACAAAGCAGGTAGTGGATGTGGAGAAATGGGTATAGGGCTGGGCTGTGCACACCTGGGACAGGGGAGGGCCTGACTACCCACCTTCACCCCCACCAGCTAGTTTGAGGTCAGCTGAGAGATTGCTTGGGTTTTCTGGATCCTTCTGAGGGAGTTCTCAGTTGCTTTTCTGATTCTGAAGTTGAACAGCAGTCCCCTCCACACACACCTTCCTGAGCAAAAACCCTCTGATGGGAGGCATAGGTCCCTCAGGTTCAAACATTGCCACTCCTGACTGAGGTCAATGTGCACAAAATATCTTTGTCTCACAGCTGAGTTGGCAGTGGTCTCCCTGCTCCTGAGGTCTAGGGGGTTACTTGACCCCACCCCAAGAGGTTACGAAAGCTTAAGTAACTTGCCCAAGGTTCTATAGTGATTGGCAGAACTGAGATGAAAATCAACAAGCCAAAATCTAGAACCACAGCCCTAATTGCTATGGGATGCTGCCCCATTTATTCTAATAACTTCATCCAATTTCCCCCATCACTCATTTTACAAATGTGGAAACACAGGTCAATTAATTTGCCCAAGGTCGCATGGCTACTGAGAGGCAGAGCCAGAGCTTAAACCATGGCCTGTTGGCTGCTGAAGTCCACACTCTAAAAAATGAAGTCAAAGAAAGGGAGGGGTTCTGGGTGGTGAGCACACAATGTGATATACAGATGATGTATTACAGAATTGTACACTTGAAACCTATGTAATTTTACTAATCACTGTCATCCAAAACCAAAAAAAAAAGGGAAAGGAGGGGTAGTGAAGCAAATGGACAAAGGAACTTAACTTTCTCTACCATCAAATAGGACGTGGGCTTAAGTGGGCTGCAGGTAGATTCTGCAAAGAGCAGCAGGTTTTGCCCTTGCAGAAGGTCAGGGCAGCTGCTGTGGATTCTGGTGTCCCCTGAAGGCCTTGGACAGTATCGGGTGACCCTGAGAGTTTGCGCACTGCTGCAGAGGTGGACCTTTGAGCCCCACTGCCCCTTCTGCCCCAGAATATGCAGCGTGTGCTCCTGAGGAATCTCAGCTCTTCCCTGCCAGGCACTTCCTTCTGGTGAGGGTGGTGACAAAGGCACACGGCAGGCCTGACGTGGAATCTTGTGCCACAACCAGCTATGTGACCTTGGCAAAAGACTTAGCCTAAGTAAGCCTCGGTGTCTGCCCCACAGACTGGGAGCACTAGACCCACCTTGGTAGACAATTGGCAATCCCTTCATGGTATCTCCACACTGACTGGGCTGGTTGGTGAGGGCCCTCCACCCCCACCCCACAGTCTGTATCTATCTCTGCTTGTGTTCAAGTACTTTGAGCCTCAACAGTGTGTACAGTCATCGTAGACTACAACAGACAGAGTGGCAGGACTGCAAATTCCCCCCCCCCAAGAATGTGGCAATAAGCTCTAAATTATTCAGCCGAAAATCAGTATTAGAAATCATGTCTACTTATTATGATAAACAATGGTCACGCCCCAGATGGCCTTCACTGCCAAACCTTACATAGCAGTTCTCAATAACATGGAGATGGAAATTTGCAAAGTGGATTCATCTTTTTTCATCTGTCAGATAGCTCTGCCCTTATTTTCAGCAGTTTAAGATGAAATGAAGCCGACTGTGAGAAACTTGCGTAGCAAGAAAGACCGGGGGTGGGGCAGCTCGCACAGCTGCGTGGAATCCCAGGCGTGGGCCAGCCGTTCAGGCCCATTGCAATAGCAGCAAGCAGCTCATCTGAGCTCTACATGGCCCCCAGCTTAGCAGGGTGGGGGGCGGTTTCCTGGGGCCATCACCTCAGCAGCATGTAGAGTAACAGAGAGCACAGAGCCATTGATCCTGGAAGTCCTCACTGCCCCGCTCACCAGCTCTGTGACTTCAGCCTCGGTATTGACTTTTCTCAGTGTTGGCTTGCTCATCTGTAAAGTGAGGAACAGAATTCCTGCCACATGGGGCCATTTGGAAGCATCCAATGGGACAGGACTCTGAGGTCCCTGGGACAGTGCCTGGCAGACAGCAGCTGCTCAGCGCCCGTGCTTCTGCAACTGGGACCCCCTTCTTGGTCCACCCAGCCCTTTCTATGCTATTTTCCCATCAGCTGTGTCCACTCCTTTATTCTTGCTGCCTGACAGTTAACACTCCTTTTGGCAACCAATACAGCATCTGAGAGTGCTCTGGGATAAAATAAATGGAACTAGAATTAATTCAAGTAATTTCTAGCACATCTGAGCTGGGAATTGACTTGAATCACCTTTTCGATCCACCCCCTGACCCCGCCCCCAGTCAATAGCTGTAAGCAGCCTACACTTAGATCAGGCTTATATGGATGGATGGCTCCTTTCTACCCTCGGAACCCCCAAATCGACACCTGTCCTGAGTCATTAACCAGCCGACTTCAGGAAACAGCCTCTGTCAGTGGTGAGTAAATGCTCCCGTCACATGGCAACTACTGAGCCTACCTCTTGCCTGGGCAGACTCATTGGGCGCTCAGGCCATGACAACAAGGCAACAAGGGCTATTGCTCATCGACGCAGCAACTCCTTGCAGGAACATCCCGAATGCCCCCGACCTCAGGATAGGGCGTCTGTGTGCTGCAATGCCCGCTGCACATTCCGTCTCGGGTTAGCCATATACATCAGGGTGCTGCCATTTCAAAGGGACTGACAGCTCTGTATTTGAATCTTTGTCTGGAAAACCAGTTTGCTAGTGGCTTTGCATTGTCTTAGAGTTTCCTAACAATACTGGCTGCTTTGTAGTGAAAAATAGGGAATTGGTTGTGTGCACAGTGCCCTCAGCAGGTGCCTGTCCCCGCCCAGATTTGGATTTTATTGGTCTGGGGTTGGCTTCAGCACTGGGAGCCTTATATGCTCCCCAGGGTTTCTAATGTGAAGACCAAGCCTAGAAGTAGCACATTAGATGGACCCGGGTTAACATGCCCAGTCATTGATGATGTGGAATTTGGTGACGTTGCTCAACTTCTCTGAACCTTAATTTCCTCATCTGTAAGAGGGTGAATATAAGACTGATACCTTAGTCTTGTCTTGAGGATTGAGTAAGACAGCATGTGTGAAGTGATTGCGATGCCTACCAGGGCAGGTGTGCCTGAAAAGTTAGGGCCTCGCCCACGGGTACCTGGAAGAGTAGGTAACAGGTCCTCAGGGAGATGACCCCTCAGGAGAGGACTGGAGCCCGCCTGCACGTGAGCCATGTCCTGTGGCTTCCTCCTGCTCTCCCACCCACTCCTCACTGCTCCCCCACCTCCAGGCTAGCTCGTGCATTCTGCACCATCTACACCATCCCACCACAGGCTGGGAAAGATGGAACATCTCGAGGAACTGAGTTTGTTGATTTCAAACACCTCAGGTACCTAGATCTCTGGTTCTTTATCTCTTTAGGTTATAGACTTTCAATAATCTCATGATCTTTCCAAGGAAATGCACTTGGGTGCATCGAAAGCAGTGTGACTACAGCTCAAGGATGAGTATCGACCCACCAAGCCCATCACCACACCTAGGTTGGAAGAACCAGTCTGAATGAGCCTGACATGACTCTTTAGTTGAGAAAAAAGAATCACAAAGCTGTGACTTACTCCTGGTCAGATGCGAGGCAGTGGTGATGTTGGGAAGAAATTCAGGCTCCTCATCCTGTGTCGCTGGCACTGAGGACTCCTTTTACCTCGCCTTTTGAAAAGGGCAAAGTAGAAAAGAGAGCTTCGTGTCCATGTGCTTGATCTTGTCAATCATGAAGTAGAAGGAAAATGATTATCAGTTGAGCCCCCAACTTTGGTTAATCCCCCTCTCAAATGTTGAGAGGATGCTGGGCTTCTCCCACAGTAGCAGTTACCCCCCATGGGACATTTGTCTGATTTCTTGTTTGTCTCTAACACTAAGAAGCTCCCTAGGGGCTGGGGACACATCTGTCCTGTTTACCATGGTGTCCCAGCATATGGACCAGGTTGGGCAATCAATATATATTTATGGAATGAATGAATGAATTAAATAAACAAGGGCAGTTCAAATACATATACATGATTAATTTAACTTAAAAAGTTCATCACAGTATTCACACAAAACTCTGAATTTTTATTGGAAGTACTTCAATATTGAGTTCTAATTTGTTACTGTTTGTGTCCTCTCTCTTTCCCATTGCCTCCAGCATCTTCTGTTTCTCACTACGAAGCGGGAACCAGAGAGGTCAATGTAGAAAACCATCTGCAAATTATGACCCCAGGGACTCAAGGAACAGTATCAGCAGATCTCTGGCATGTTTTTAAGACACGGTATCCTCTCCCAGGCAGCGCTAAATGCTGTCGTTAGGCTGGCACCAGGCACAAGAGAGCACGCCTTCATGCTCTCTTGATGAGGTGCTCTCATAAATATTAATTCTCTAACCCTAGAGTAAATGACGCCTCTGTGGAATATGTCCCCAAATCACTGCAAGAGTAGGGATGCGTAAGGCCCCATGAATGTGTACGCAGAGCTGCGGTAGAAGTTGGGGTAATGCAAAGCAGGCTAGGGGAGTCTTTGAGGCAGAGTCAGGAAAACACCAGGATTTGAGAGGTGTTTTTACAGTTTGGAGATAAGAAAGACAGTAAGGGAATTTGAAAAACTAAAGCAAAGGCAAAATAACCATTTGCAGAGACGTCTTTGAGCCCTAAATGCCTCTCTGCTGCCTCAGACTCTCACAGAATTGATTTCCGCCCCTTGGAGAAATTGTTTGCTGTGACTGACCTACTTTTTCACATGAAAGATAATCTCACTGAAATGTTCTTCTCCCTTAGCTGATTTTAAAAAAAATCCTTTTTCTAACTATGACATATTCATACTGTGGATCCATACACATTAACTAAGAACGATCAATGCCAGGGATGTCCTATAGAACTTTCTGGGATGATCGAATGTCCTGTACCTGTGCTGTTCAATATGACAGCCACTAGCCACATGTGTCTGATGAACATTTGAAGTATGACTGCTAACATGACTGAGGAACTGAATTTTAAATTTCACCTAATTTTAAATTAATTTAAGCTTAAACACATGTAGCTAGGGGCCACAGACCAGACCAATAATACTGTATCGTAAGAGTTCCTAGACATATTGTCAAAGTGAAAAAATGACAAACTGCAGTGTTATATACTTAGTATAACCCCCTTTTGTGAAAATACACTCATCTAAAACAAAGCAATACCTTTATGTTTGTGTATTTAAATGCTTTCAAATGGATAGAAGGTGGCTGAAATTATACCAACAGACCAATAGAGTAATTACTTCTGGAGAGGAGGAAATCAAGTAGGTCTGTTGCTTCATCAGCTTTGTTAGAAATTTTTAAATGAAAGTTTATGCAAGTATTATTTGTGTAATACAATATAAAAAAGAAGAAAAAATTAAAAACTTTTTTGTCTGCTATATCTGGAGTTATTTTCTCTTTTGGTCTAGTTATCATGGTAAACCCATGTGTCTGGTATCTAAGACCAAAGAAGCCCGAGAATGGGTAAATGAGCTGTAAGATGTTCCTTCTAAAAAGCCCAGAGATCCTTGGTAGTAGGTTGAGGGACAAGTAAAAAATGCATACATGCACACATGCATCCATGTGCACCAAGTGACACGGCATACTCTGTTCTCAACCTTGACTGTGTCAGAATCACGTTCTTAAAAGTGTCTAGATGCTGGAGTCCCATCCAAAAGATCAGATTTCAATTTGTCTGGAATGAGCCCAGGCCAATAGTATTTTTTAAAAACGGCCTCAGTGATTGTATTGGGTATCCCGGATTGAGAACATCTGGGCTGGAGGCACCCAGTGGACGAGAGGGAAGGGGAGCAGCAAAGTTGGGGAAGGGCCACACAGAAGACCCCTTTGCCCTTCAACCACCATAGGAGAGAGGAAGGACACACAAATGCTGCTCTGCTTGTCACCTTGTGGAAAGGAACATGGCACCTGAACTCTGCAGAGCCCTGGGGTTGGGTTCTAGCCTTTATATAGGTAATCTCTTCCCTGCTATGACTTTAAATCATTAGTGTCACCTCCATGCAGTGACTGGGACCCTTCAGCTTCCATATGGGCAGCTGACATCACACAACTATGTATTTGCTCATTCAACTTTTTTTACAATTGCAAGATTTAAACATATTCATATAATAAAATAGACATAATGTAAAATTTAACGTTTTTCAGTGAATAGTTCAGGGCATTAAGTACATTCACACTGTTATGCAACCACCACCATTATCCATCTCCAGAACTAGTTCCTCTTCCCAAATTGAAGCCCTGTTCTCATGGAACAAGAGCGCCCTATTCCTGCTCCCCCAGCCTCCGGCAAGCACCATTCTGCTTCCTGTCTCTGTGAATGTGACTACTCTTTCTGGGTCTGGCATAACATGTTCAAGGTTCATCCACGTTGAAGCATGTGTCAGAATTTCCTTCTTTTTAAAGCTGAATATTCCACTGTGTATATCCATCACCTTTTGTTTATCCATTTATCTATTGATGGCCATTTGGTTGTGTTCATTTAACTTTTTAATAGGATTTTGTAGCAAGAGTGCTTGCAAAATGTGAGGTGTGAAGAGCAGGAGTATGTCTGACCCGGTATCATCCATAGCCCGAGTGTCCGAGAAGCTGGCAAGCAGGGTATGCCTAAGACCCCCAGTGCAGCACCTCAGGGCAGCAGTGGTTAGAATTGAGTGGCCTGAAAGTGTGCATTTTTGGAGTGACTTATCTCATCAACAACATGGCATTTAGTAATTACTGACCACTAACCTCTTCTAACTATTACCACAAAACTGCTGAGAGAAGGGGGTTTAAGTTGAACAGAAAAGCTGGCCGTTGTGTGCTTTGGTTTGGGCTGAGCTATTCCTGGTAGCCCTGAGAGGCTGTCCTGGTTCTTTGGGCTGCTGTGGGCTGTCTTTGCTGGCCACTGGCTTTCTACTCCCCCAGCCCTCCTGCCCTGATTCCCTCTGTGAAGCTGATTCTGCTCAAAGGAGGAGGCTGCCTCCCTTCTCACCTCCTCACCCTCCCCTCTCCAACAATACCTCCCAGCCCTGCACGGTAGGATCCAAGAGCCCACTGAAGGAACAAACAAATTCATTGTTTTCTTTTATTTCTGCAGAACTTGAGGTCCCCTCTGTCTACCATGATCATAGCTCAGGGAGGAAGGAGCAAGGGACCCATGCTGGCTTGAAGAGGAGCAGAGCAACAAAGAGGAGTTTCTTTTTGTTTGTTTGTTTATTTGTTTGCTTTCCGATGAGTTTCTCAGCTGTCAGTGTTGTCTGGGGGTTCTTTTAATGACCTGGATTCAGCCATGCCTGAAGCTGTGACCATTGTAGTAATATAAGCCCCACATTTCTCTTTTCTTTGTTTTGACCTGTATTTCTTCCATTTGAAACCCGAGAGTGATAGTATCAGGCGGTCCACAGTGTCATCGTAGCTTCATGCCCAGTGTCTGGACCTGCCAGCCATCTTCCCTAGGCTCTGCAGGTGGGAACCCCCTAGCACAGGGAGGGCTGCAGGAAGCTTGTGCTGCTGAGCCATCAAGTTAAATGACTGTTTAGTAATGTTGCCAGAATCATAACCTCTTGGAACAGCTTGACATTGTTTTCTTCCTATGGATTCCCAGGCAGGGTGATGGGGTTGGCATCTCTGTGTGCTGGGTTTTCTACTCAGAAGGAAGAATGAGGCAAGAGAGCTGAGGCTCTGCAAGAAGTTTCAACTGCCTTCTAGAAGGTGTATTATGCCAGTTCTCTAGGCTAGGGCTTCACAGTGAGTGCAGAAGGCTGGGCATGGGCACAGGTGAGGGGGGCAGAAGCCCTGTTTGCAAATCAGTCTGTTCAGACTTTTGTTGCTGGGGTGGCAATTAGGCCTTATGAGAGCAGGAAACACACTACCTTAACAGATGAGCAACTCTACAGTCACACTGGGAAAAAAAAATTAGATCATCAGGGGACTATGCATTTGAAACTCAAAATTGGTGTTTTTATAAACCATTTGTGATTTTAATGTTTTTATTCTGTGCTTTCAATGGAATTTAAATATGATGCACTGAGCACACACTCAATTTTGCTTTTAGAAAGAACGAGGCTAGTTCCTGACTAGAGTTCAGCATTTTTTTGAATCAACGATATGAAGAATTTTATATATATATATATTTCAGCACACTCACTGGTATCTTCTAATGCAGAGAATGGAAAACCAAATGAGCAGCCGGCCCGTGGCAAAGCATGACAAGGGCTTGAATTCTGGAAAAGCTATTTGGAAAGCTTTTTGTTGCAAGAAACACACAAACAAAAGAGGAATCTGACTCAATTAACCTAAAAAGTACAGAAAAATTTAAAACTCACAAGAATTAAAGTTTGATGGTAGCTTTGCCTTCAGGTGAGGCTTGATCCAGGGCCTCAGATGCTCTGACCAGGATTTGGTTTCTTCCCATCTTCCCTCTCTGTCTTTTCATAGCTTCCCCATTCTGGGTAGTGTCCTCTCCACAACCCCACCCCCACCAGCAACCCCAGCCTGTACTTCCAATCCCTCCACTGTCCTGTTCCTGGGAGCTCAGGAAGATGCACTCAGAGAAGGTAATACTTTGAATTTTGAAGGCAGGATACCCATGGGAGTGACAATAGGGGGTGCACATTCCAGCAGAGAATATCCTCCTCAGAGGAATGGAGGAGTGAAGCTAATGAGAAGTCTGGGGAACCGCAAATACTTTCGTGTTGCTGGAAGGGAGAGTTCATTTGAGGGAATCCAAGGGAGTTATGCTGGGTGGAGAGGGGGCCATAACCTCTGCCCTGAGCTGAGCAAAGAGCTGGCACTTCATCCTGGGGATTACGGGCAATGATTCTAAGCTGGGTGTGCAATGATAAGATCTTCATTTTAAAAAGAAAATGAAAGACTGACTCAAACTCATCTAAAAAATAAGGAAGTTTATTATCTCACATTACTGCAAATTCAGGGGATGGAGTGGTCCAGGCTTGAAAAGATCGGAGCTCCAAGATGTCCCCAGGGACCTGACTTCTTTCTGTTTCTCTGCGCTGCCATCCTCAGTGTGTGCTTCCACCCGAGCCTGGCTTCCCTCAGGGTTACAGAATGGTTACCTGCAGCAAGCGGGGCCATATGAGTTCCCCACAGATGCAGTAGTGCGGGTCAGGGGGAGAGGAGGAAGAGACAGAGAGAGCTGGAGAGACATGATAAGCTGGGGAGAGAGAGGGAGAGAGAAATGCTCTTCCAAGTGCCAGCTAACTTTTTCCCAATGAGTGTTGGATGGGAAACCAACAGTGTGCGCACAGCAGGCCCCCAATCCCTTAACCAATACCAGGGGGCTGGTTATATTTTGGAATTTAGAATTTTGGAGATTTTAGGCAGGTAGCAGAGAAGCTGAACTAATACATTCTACTTCCTGGGGGGCCTGAGGCTGTTCCCCACCCTCAGACACATTAATCGTTCTCAAGATGTAGCCAGGTGCCTATATTCAAGGGATAAAGACAAGAAACAGTCCCCATTACTGAGGGCAGAGGGCAGGTTGTGCAACAGTGAGTCGCTTGCATGCTTGTGCACTTCCTTTTTGGGGTTGGAGATCTGTGGTGAGTTCCTGGTGGGTTCTGAGCTGCTCTGAGTAGGGGGAAGGGTAGGAGACAAGAGGGTAGGCGAGGCCATTCCTGGCTATTGTGTAAGGACACGGGGGAGGGCTGACAAGGACAAGCTGTGTAAATGGAAAGCTGATGGACAGGAGAGATACTCAGGGGAAAATGTGAAACCAAATTACCCAGAAAAATAACAAAGTCCTTCTTTGGCCACTAGAGGTCATGAAGAATTAAGAATAAGTTCACAAATTGTTGAGGTGTTTGTAATTATTTATGTGAAATGAGCTCCAGGACAAAGACCTAGAACTTCTGTTTGTTGAAATGTCTCAGATCCAGAGCAATGAGCTATCTACTTTCCTAAAGGTATGTCCAAATATATTTCTATTGATAAAATTATATTCTCATAAATTCACATGTATATAGTCTTAAGAGCGAAAGTTCCCCTCCAGTCTCGAAATACATTAGTATCACACACTCAGGTGGGCCCTGCCTCCAAGGGCACCTGCCCAGGTGGGGAGCCCCCTCTAGGACACCCCGATTGCCACAGTCTGTCAGCGCAGGGAACTCCCATTCGTATTATCCATCGGGCAGCAAGAAGAAGGAAGTGAAGAGATGAAAGACAGGGCGGATCATTTAGATGGGAGTGTGGTAGGATAACAATTAGTGACACGAGAGTATTCCCTGATGTCCCTTCTTTAGCCTGTCATAAATAATCCCACACTCACCAGCCCAGCACAGGAGCAGGGTCCAGGGCCTGGCGGTCTGGGGCTAAGGGTTGAGCGCAGAGCAGAGAGTGAAGGGGGAGAAGCCAGGGGGCGATGTGAGGTGTGAGGTAAGCGGAGCAGTCAGGACAGGCTTCAGTTGCCGTGAACCACGCATGTAGGATCCCTGTCAGAATGTTCCAGAAATGCTTGAGCTAGGAAGGAAGTTTTGTCTGCTGGGCCACAGTTTTCACCACTGTGGGGAGAGGGATGAGGGGCCACTACCAGGGAGAGAATGTTAGAATCAGAAGGGACCCAGGCCAAAACACAGACTTTCCAGGAGGGGAATCAGAGACCAGTGAGGGAAGGGGACGTTTCTGAGACCACAGAGCCATGCAGGGACAGAGTTGGCTCGAGATCTGGTTCTCGTGGCAGGAAGCCCAGGCTCTGGCCTCTGTGTGACCCGGGGGGCGGGGACCGTAAGCCCAGTTAGCTGGAAAGACAAGCCAAAAGCACGTGCTACTTGCAATTTCCACCCATGTCCGAGCTGGCCCTGACCCCTTCCAGGTCTCTAGTCCTCCTGCCTGGATTTGAAACTCTTTTTCCCAGGGTTTCAACAAGCCCTAACTTACACCCTTCTCTTTATGGCCTTGGGCCACTTTTCTTTTTGCTGGTTTTGAAGCCTGGCTCTGCACCAGACACCTTGTGCCAACTGCAAGCACAGATAAGAACAGCCTCCACCTCTGAGGCTCACACCTGCCTGAGTCTTTCCTGGTGTGAACCTGGGTCTCCTGCCTCACCTTACATCAGTCTGCATGGGGTACTTTTCTGGATTTCCATTGTGTGATGCTAAAAGACGTGGGCCATGCTCCTCTCGGCCCCTGCTCAAGTCCCAGGGATATGTGAGATGACTGAGCTGTACCCTGCCGCGCACGTGATCCCGTATGATGGCCACACTCAGAGCAAGGATGGTAGCTATGCGCTCACCTCCATGAGGCCCAGGTTTCTCCTTTCAAAGAGAGAATCATCTCAGCCCACAAAAAGAAACATAAAGGTGGACATGTGGGTAGGAGACGCCTAAAATCTAGTCATGAGAATTAAACTGGAAGGAAGCGTGTTCACAGGCAAGGAGTATCGTTAGGTCCGCTGGCAATGCACTAATAAAATGTTCTATAAATACTCCATTAGAAGTATCCTCTGGGCATCATCAGGTGCACTGCGGTCACTCATGGGAAGCTAAAGGACTAATGAATTTAATATACGGCCCAATAAACCCCAGAATGCATTCCCAGAATGGGGAGGGGCCAACAGGAAGATTGAGTGACAGCATACACAGAGACAGATGCCCATCTCTTGGGGTGGCCCCTACATTTAAAGCAAGATCGGATCATTGTAAACCCTTCATTATCACTAGACAAAAGAATATGGATAAATTATTTTTGGTGTCTAAGTTTTCTCTGTTGCTGGATTCAGCATTTTATTAACTAGTATATTTGAAAGCTCTTTATGTGTAGTGAATAGAACACTTTTGAAGTTGTGATTTACCTGGCAATGGGGGAGGGGAAAGCAAGGTTAGGAAAAAACAAAAAACACCCTAAGATTCTGTCGGGATTGAGTTTTCTTCCCTCCATGCTATTGTTTGCAGTAAGGATATCATTCATCTTTCACTCTGTCCTGGGGCTACAGGAGGATTTTCAAGGAAATTTTTACCTGGAGAAAGAAAAATGAAAAACACTGTATCATAGTTATTTCCCCCCCATGCATTGCTGAAGCTGCTTTGTTTCTCCTTGTCCTCTAAGAGACTCTGTGATTCCCACAGACTTGGTTGTCTACCCTGGCCTGCAAGTGGTAACGTTGTATGTACAGAGAGCATTTCATTCTCTTTAGAAAGAGTGTGCACAACTTCTATTCTTCTCATGCAATCTTGCTGTCTCCATCAGAAGGACGCTCGTCTCCTTTGCAGCCAAGCACAGGCCCCTCCACGTGCAAGGACTGCCGGGCATGTCTGCAGGGCTGCCCTGTCAGGTTATTTTAACTTTGGGGCAAAGTTAAAATAGTTAAAAAGTTAGGGTCTCTGCAAGATCCTAGAAATCTTCCTTTCTCTGTCCCCCTCCCTTCTTTTTTCTGTCCCTTCTTTCCCTAGGGGACAGTCAAGTGGGCCCGGTTTGCCTCCTTGAGAATAGTTGCTAATGTTGACCAAATTTCATAGCTTGATTTCACGAGTTCCTCTAGCAAAGGGCCTGGCTTCCTTTAGAGGTGATGGTGGAGAGGGCAAAGGTTATGAAAAATGCAGAAAATGCAATCATGTCCCACTGAAGTGGAAGCAAGGGAGCCCCAGAGAGTCGACAGGTGACGTCCCTCTCCTGGCCTCACTCCCGTCCCAGGCTTGTCGTCCCCTATGAAAACTGCTCATGTGCACACACCAGGACCCTACAGCCGGAGTGCTCACCACAGGGCAGGCCAGTGTTTCCCAAAATGCACACATCAGCATTACCTGGAGGGCTTGTTAAAGCACAGGTGGGGTGCCCCACCCAAGTTTGGGATCTGGCCCAAGAAACTGCATTGCTAACAGGTTTCCAAGTGATGCTGATGCTGCAGGTACAGGGAGTTCACCCAGAGAACCACTGGGACAAGGAAATGATGCCAAAAGCAGGTGAGCTAAGGTGCTGGGATGTTTGACCTGTGCATTGAATTGTTCAGTGACAGCTATTCACTGCAGCTTCTCTCACGTCCCAGTTTTCCACCTGAATTTCTCTCTGGCAAGTACCAATGGGCCTGAGACTCATCCTGCTTACAAGCTACCTTGTGACTTTTGCTCTGGAGGGAGACACTTCCCTCTTACACTGACAGTAAAAAACTGAAACAAACCTTTGCTCCAGGAGTGGGCACTATTTGCATGTTTCAAAGCTGTTCGTTATATTCTTGAAAATATAGTATGGAACAAAGACACCACACACTTATGCTCTCAAGATATGCAAGAACCTGAAAGACCCATGGAAGATTGTCCCCAAACACGCTTCTACCCATTCTACCAATCCTTCTCATTGGAAATTACCAAAATGCAAAATTCCTTGAAGGCCATGTGGTAGGCAAAATAAGGCCCCTCCCCCCAAGAGGTTCACAGCCTCATTCCAGTAACCTATATGCTACCTTACATGGTGTATTATCTCCTGGGGTTGCTGGAACAAAATACAGTTATATACTGCATAACGATGTTTTGGTCAACGACAGATGGCTTATATGACAGTGGGCCCATAAGATTGTAATGCAGTGGAGAAGTTTGTATCACCTAGTGACATCGTAGCCATGGTAACATCATAACACAATGCATTACATTCATGTTTGTGGTGATACTAGTGTAAATAAACCTACTACATTTCCAGTCATATGAAAGTATTGTACTTTTAGGTACAGTACAATTAGGTACAGTACACAACACTTGATGATAATAAATGGCTATATTACTGGTTTATGTATTTACCATGCCATATTTTTTATCATTATTTTAGTTGTACTTTTTGTACTTATAAAAAAAATTTGCCGTAAAACAATACACTGTGCTACACCGGAAGTAGCCTCATACATCTTGCATTTACCACATCTCTTTATTGCATCATTTTCTCTTGTGCTTGATTTAATCTCATATTGTTTTGTACATTAACATGCTATACAGGCCTGTAGCTTAGGAGCAGTAGGCTACCCCATAGAGCCAGGTGGGTAGTAGGCTAGACCATCCAGGTTTGTGTATGTGCACTCTATGTGGTTCTCACAATGATGAATCGCCTAACACGCATCTCTCAGAAGGTATCCCCATCGTTAGTGGTGCATGGCTATATCACCAGCTTGGTGGCTTAAAACAGCAGAAATTTATATCTCACAGTTTGAGAGGCTAGAAGTCTGAAATTGAGGTGTGGGCAAGGCCATGTTTGCTTTGAAGCCTGGAGGGGAGGATACTTTCTTGCCTCTTCTGACTTCTGATAGCTCCAGCTGTCCCTGGGCTTGTAGATGCATCAACTGAATCTCTGCTTCCATCTGCACATGGCATTCTCCCTGTGTGTCTGTGTCTTCACACAGATGTCTTCTTATAAGAACACCAGCTATACTGGAGTAGCAGCCCACCCTACTCTAGTAGGACCTCATCTTAACTAATTACATCCACAAAGACCCTGTTTCCAAACAAGGTCACATTCTGAGGTACTGGGGGTTAGAACTTCATCATATTATTTTTTGGGGGGGACACAATTCAACCCATAAAACATGACAAGGGGGACTTAAGGTTGCTAATCAACTGACCTTAAAATAAACAGATTGTCCTGGGTTATCTGGTTGGGCCCAGTGTAATACAGGGTTCCTTAAAAATGGAAGAGGCAGGGGTTGGCCGAGTGTCTCAGTTGGCTAAGAGTCAGCTTAAGAGCGCGAGCTCTGAGCAACAGGGTTGCGGGTTCGATTCCCACATGTGCCAGTGACACTGTGCCCGAGCTAAGCTGCCGCTGAGTTGCCAACATGTGGCAGGATGGCTCAGTTGGTGAGAGCACATGTTCCTAACAAGACTTCCTGTTTGATGGTGTGCTACGCCCACCCGCAACTAAGACTGAACTCAACACCTTGAGCTGAGCTGCCGCTCGGATGGCTCTGTGGATAGAGCGTGCACTCTTAACAACAAGGCTGCTGGTTCTACTCCCACTTGGGATGGTGGCTACGCCCACCCTCAACGAATTTGTAACACAACACCTTGAGCTTAGAGGCCACGAGCGAGCTGCCGACAGGCAGCCAGATGGCGACTGGCACCCTCCACAACTAAGATTAAAGAACAACAACTTGGCTGGTCCCCTTCCCCAATTCCCCAACACTGTTCCTCTCCCCCAACCCCCAATTAAAAAAAAATGGAAGAGACAAGCAAAACAGTAGGTCTTAGTGATGCAATGTGAGACTGACTCAACCGTCTTGCTGGCTTTGAAGATGGAGAGAGGAGCCATGAACCAAGGATGCTTGCTCGCCAGAAGCTGAAAACGGCAAGGAGTTGGATTCTCCCCTAGAGCCTCCAGAAAGGAACTCAGCTCTGTAGACACCTTGATTTTAGCCAGGAAACTCCTGTTAGACTTCAAACCTAGAAAACTGTAAGATAATGGATTTGTGTTGCCTCAAGCCACTAAGTGTGTGGTAGTTTGTCATAGCAGCCATAGGAAATCCTAGAGCCATCAAATACAATACAGTTAAGTAACACAACTTTATTTGCCCCTTGTTATTTCCTTTATTGTCTTGCATATCACAAATTAATATATTTCACTGGTCACTGTTTACCATTTCCAGTCCCATGACTGTGTGTTTAATTGTTTCTGAATCTCAGACAGCAGGAATTTTCCTCAGAGAACCTGTTTTTCTTTGCATCCCTCTTTTTGACTTGTTTAGAATTTTGCACTTCACGGGACCATATCCAGGTGACTGAAATCACAGTGCCACTTTACACAAAGTGTTGTTTTGTTTTTCAATTAAAATATTTTTTTGGTAGAAGGTAAGAGTATTTGCTTGTTTAATGTCTGTTTGTCTAGCTTAATGACACCATGTTTGTATAATAGGAGCTCAGGAAATCAATATTTCTGATAAAACCCTGCTCCTCAGCAAGAGTAAAGGTCAGGAAAGTTTGAGTTGTTTGCATATTTTATAATGACTCTGGCCGCTTTTTGTCTCTATCGTATGTGCTCTGAGGGAAGGGACTGACTGGATCTTATTCACTTTGGAATTCTCTCAAGTGTAGAGCCTTATATACACTTTAGATTCTTGCCAAATAATGGCAAATTATTGAAGATAGGAGTAGCTACTTTCTTGAGTGTTCTTTCTTGTTCTGGTACCTTTCATTTCCTGTATCTCTTCATTGTTTTCTGTTCACCTGGCATCTCTCCAGCCGTCAACTCACCTTTCTGTAACTAAGCTTCCTGAAACAGAACAAAGTACTCTGGGTGTGGTCTTATCTGAGTCTCTGAGCTGTGAGGTAATGCTTCTCTTCATAATGATACCTTGTTCTCACCTGGCATCTTACAAACACAATCCACTGCTGGTGAAGAGTGCGCGCGCNTGGCACAAGTGAGTGTGTCACAGAAGCTAGGTTTGGAAGGGGAAACCGGGGCTGCCCTGGGGCAAGGGGACCAGGAACAGGAAACTGCTGAGGAGGGAGGAAGGGAAGGCCAGGAGTTGCAGCTAGCAGTGAAAGCTGGCGGTGTTCAGGACCCAGGGTGACAGCTGGGACAGGGCTCTGCTAATCGGGAAGAGGAGAATGTGCTGGAAGCAGACTTACCTACTTTTACAGTTTTGCCTAGAGCCAGCCCTGCATTTAACTTTCCCAGAAATAAACCTGTCAGCAAACCAGACAAGGGCTTTTTGTTATTTGCTGGGCTTTGCAAAAGCCCATGTGGTTGTGGCTGGGCCTTTTGGCCTGCATGTCCCTCCCCTCTCAGGTGCAAAAAACGCCTCAGGCTTGGGTGGGGGCAGCAGTCAGGGCAGCCGAGAGCCCCGTGTGTGACTCAGGGTAACGGAGGCCCATTTCCTGCGGAATTCTACCATCCCCACCACTTAAGCAATTCAGCACATTCCTGAAGACACAAAGGCCTCTGTAGTTCCCACCTTGCAGGACATGCTTACTTACACCTCTGAAAGCCTTTTGCCATTTAGAATTCTGCTAACGTATTTCTTCATGTTCTTATTTAATTTATTCTTAAAGGAAAGTAGGAGAAACCACCCTGTCCGTACCTCATGCTGATGCCTCGACCCTCACAGTCACTTTCAGCTTCCCACCCAGAGCCCCAACTCCATTTGGGTTTTACTTAAAGACTTGCCCTCCAGAAAAGTTGCAGGAAGATAAAAGCAAACAGAGTAAAAGCGAAGGTAAAGCCAGTAAACATGAAGTGGCATACCTGGGACTGGGCCTGGCTGCCAATGGGGCTGAGGGAGCAGCCTCCAGGCTGGCTAGCCTGGGTTTCAGATTTCTCATTTATAAAATGAAAGGGCTCACTTAGATGCACTCCCAAGTTGTTTCAAGCTTTGGAATTTTTGATTCTAAGATCTTGGGAATATAATAGAGTTTCAGATCTCTGATCATTTCTAAGTAACAGTGAGCTCTGTCCCCAAACGGACTGAAAAGAACTTCTGGAATGGTATTGTTCCTCTAATTCAGAACACACAAAGTCTGTAAGGTGACATCTGATATGTCTTCTTTCAGGGTATACAATTTATACAATCTTTACAAATCTTCTAATTTGTCCAGTATGAAATCTAAGAAAATAGTAGTTACCAAGCCATACCCATGGAGAGACTCAGCTGCAATCCCCTCCTGAGAACAAATGAAGGAAGGAAACAAAAACAAAGTAAGAAGATGTATTAACCTTTCGAGAAGGTTGCTTGCAAAAGGAAAAAAGTACATGACAGAATTTTCCTCTAACTGACCTCTAAAATGGACGTGAACAAATAGATTCTCGCCCCACAGGGCACAGCTGTAAAAAGTTGCCACATCTTGTATGCCTGTGTCGTGAGAATAGAAAAGTTGGCAGGTGGTATGATCATAGCCACCAGACAGGACAGCATAGAGAATGCCTCACACATTTGTTTCTCCCGTTCCCGATCCAGCTTCTAGAGTATAACTTTATGATCCACAGAACTTACCAATTAATTACATATTAAATGTAAATATATAGTGCCTGAGATCAATGTGATAAACCTCTTAACATAACAGTGAAAAAAAAATCTTCCTGAACAACATAAATGATGGGGAGTCTTGCCTAATGCAATTGGCAAATGGTCTGCCAATACTGTGATAATATGAAGTCTCGATTACAAAAGCCGTACCTTAATGGGTACCCTTATCATTAAGAAGACTGATTAAGTCAAAGAGGAAAATAAAATTGATCACATTTGTTTCTATTTGCAACTTTACAGTATTAACTGGTAGCCCCAGGGACGAATCTAGAATAATCCCACACGTAACTGTAAGGAAGTGGAAGGCACCTTTGCCTGTTTAATTGGTTCTTCATTTTTATCACTGCTATGGAGATGGACATGTTGGATCATAGTGCCAGAGGCTTCTCCTCTCTACACACATCCTGGTCCTCAGAGCAGTTTTGTTGAGGCTGATGGCAAGAGTGGTTTGAATACTGTGGTTTACCGGTCTGGCAATTGTGGTGTGAGGAGCACTTCAACTTCTTCATAACATTTTGAGTCCCAAGGCAGTGATTTGAAAACATTTTTTTTTTGTCAATAAAATCCTTCTTCAAATGAAATGTAATGCAGAACCCCCAAATATCAAGTAGAAAATGTAGAAGCTCTGGATGAAAGAACCTTGAGGAGGATGGCCACGGTGCGGCAAATGGAAAGCTCGACTTAAATTCAGCTGGTTCTGTGGGGCACGATTACAGGCTCTGCCCTTCTGTGAATGATCAAAAATCTCTGATCAGAGGAGTTGACCACATCCTGCCCATGGTGCTGTTGGGGGAGCAAAAAAGAATGGATGAAACTAGCCTTGACTTGCTTTTGTTGGAAATTTGAGAACTAACCAGTGTATTTTTTTGATTTAATAAACCCCCTAGAACATACATACACACATACAAAAGCAACTCTAAAAGACTATATCATAAATGGACTTCAGTTGGAGCCACCCAAAAGCTCAAGTTTGAATTCTTATTGAGTACAACTCGGAGGAAGGGTGGGATATAAAAAACTAACATGCTGATGTTCCTAATCTGGCTTACACCAACTAATGAAAGCTGTTAAATTTCCAGAAACTTTCCAAGACAATTGTTAGACATTGCCATTATTAAAAATTAAACTATATATTCAGAAATTGCACTCTTTATTTATCCAAATGAGTTGTAAACTCAAGTCCACACAAAAGCCTGCACACGGACATTCATAACTGTCATAACTTGGAAGACACCCAGATGCCCTTCAGTAAGTGAACGGATAAATAAACTGTGGTTCATTCACACAAGGGAATATTATTCAGCAATAAAAAGAAAAAAGCTAAGAAGCCATGAAAAGATACGGAGGAATTTTAAATGCATATCACTAAGTAAAAGAAGCCACTCTGAAAAGGCTGCATTGTATGATTCCAACTATATAACATTCTGGAAAAGGGTAAGCTATGGAGACAGTTGGGATGTTGATAATGGGGGTGCTTTGCATGTGTGGGGGCAGGAGGTATGGGAAATCTCTGTACCTTCCATTCAATTTTGCTTTTAATCCTTTTTTGTTATGTATTAGTATTATCTCTGTCCTTAAGTTTATTTACATCTGTTGTATCCACTATAAGTGGAATCATTATGCAATAGTGCTATATTATACTGTGCTACTCTTCCCAACTCTGTTAAGTGGCCTCAGTTTGGTAGCTTGAAATTAAGTCGGCCGTGGTGGGACTTATACAATGGAAATCACTACGTGCCAGGACTTTGCTCCCCAGAGTGTTGGTTATTAAACAGCTACAGCACACCACTAATAATAGGTACAGTTTGGGGGATCAGATATTAGGATCAGTAACACACCTACGAGGTGTGATA
>NW_017732901.1:139452-159465 GCF_001890085.2 Hipposideros armiger
AACAATGAATACAAAACTACTAATGCAATATCCCATATGAAATTGAATGTGTACTTACAACAACAACAAAAATCATAACAAATTGCACATTTTAAAGCCTGGGAATCCCCAGAAAGTAAGATGATATTTTAATTCATTAACTACAGAACACATCTTTATGTTGCATACTCTGAGAGCCTTGTTATATGACACCGATTCTTTACCGCATTCTCTATAAAGGTAACAGAAGACAATGTCCTCTTTTCTCCAGTATGTGGATCGAGAATTCCTTTCATTATTGATAATTAAATGAAGTTTTGTTTTTACTACTCATGTTTAGTCCTGTCATGCTAAGAATTCACTGATGTGCATGCATGAGAACAACTCAGTCTCCCTGAAAGCACTGGACTACAAGCCTGGTTGCTCTGGTCGTGTGATCTTGGGTGAGTCACTCAGCTCAGTTATTTTACCTGCAAAGTGCAAGGCGGTGACTCCCATGGACAAGCAATAACGGATGGAATGCTGGTCTAGGTTGTGAAGAGACCTCAGATCTCCTTGCTCTGCCAACAACAGCAGCATTTTGTATACTCAGCCTCCTGGGCCTTAACTTCTTTATTCATAAAATCATAGTATAATGGTCTCTAAGGCTTCCCAGCTCCAAAACTCTAGGATGTTCTACTGAGACAAGCTGTATGAAAGCTATAAAATATTATGTGTTTATAAGACATTATTATGTTATTACTACCTCTGGCAATAAATATTTCATAAGGAAGTAGAATTTGAACTTGGCCTTGAATTAAGTGTAGGGTTTAAATTGGCGGCAAAGTGTACAAAGGGCATGACAGGTAAGCTGGGATAAAAGAGGGAGAAAGAATAGAGATCAAGCAAAGGCTCTGATTAGGGGGACAAACTGATAGATACAGGTGGCTGTGATGTGAAGCTTGGGATCATTAATGACCATCTCCTGAGACGGGGCTCAGCCAGGAGGGTCAGCTCCTGGAAATGCCTCAGGGGTCCTGGCCAAGGCTACAGAGGCCACATGTCTCAGTAAGTGTCACTCTCATTGGGAAGGGAACTAGAAAGCAGACTGAGGCCCAGTACCAGCCTTTCTTCCAACAATAAGTCTGAAAAGAGATTGTGATTTTTTTGGTTGACTGTACTGAAAGGTTTAACCTCACCTCGAGCCCGCACCTGGGTATTCCAGAGGCTCCCTTTTCCTGGGGCATCAGAAACCAATTCTCTGAATGGTGAGCAGCCATGACATAAATTACTACTTTTATGCAAGTCCATTTTTAAGTACTTGGTACAAGCACTGAGAACTTTCCAGGTCTCACTGGCATTGAAGAAGTCACAAACTGCATTGCTATCCTTACATTTGAAGTTGACTCTGCAGGGGGAAGCTGTCTTTGGTGTGGGAGGTACTCAACATTTAACTATCATTTACAGATACTCCTTAAAATTGTTCCTGGATGCCTCAGTTATTTTTGTGGTTGTTTCTAAAATAGTGTTGTGATTATTTTGTGTGTGTGAGTGAATGGCTTGCAAGGGTGCCTATCTTGTTTTTGTGGAGTTGGTTTATCCAAAGAAAATTACAGAGCTCAACAGATAAGGAAATGCTCTTTTCCTGATGAGCTGTGCGTATGCTTGTTGGAGAGAAGGCATAGTAACTGTTTGGGTGAATCTGGAACATTTTCGGGCAGTTGCCATTACCCATCTTATACCAACTGCCACAGAGTGAGTACAGGCTTCAGGCTGTGTCATCTCTAGAAAGAAAATGGCTTTCCAAACCTGGACTGTGAGGGCATCACCTCCCAGCCCCACTGTCATTCTCCCTAGGATTTCTTAGGCCCCTTCATCACCTATCTCCTGAGCTGGATCTGTTTAAGTTGCAGGCATGGTCCTGGGAAAACACACCTACAGGTCCAGCCAACTGGGAGGAGAGAGGCAGGATGTAAATAGACTCATCCTTTTTCAGTCACTTCTCCCCGACATCAGTTGAAGCTGCCTATGTGCAAAGGGGCCACCAATCTTAGGTGGTAATACTCTTTGACACAGTAGAGCAGGTGGGTGAGAGAATGTGATTTGAGTCAAGAAGCACACAGGAGAAAAATTTGAAGGCATAGACTTCTGGGGTCTTGTGGCTATACCAGGGTGCAAGGAACTGTACAGGGGTGTTTCCATGTGCATCACAACAGGAACACAGGCAGATTTCAGAGCAAGGTCCCTCCTTCCCAGGGAGGTAAGTTAAAAAAAAAATCACTTCCCATGGTGTTATTCTCATTTTAAACCACAGTGTAGAAATACAGTGAAAATGGTTTAAACTAAAAATACAGCATGATATAAAAGAAGAGTTCTAAGTTTCAGCAACAACTACCTTCTCCTCTGCCCCCCCCAACCCCTCATCCCCACTGAAAGAAATTGGGGACCCAGAAGGAAGTTCAAGAAGAAACAAGGTCACCGAGCAGCACAGAATCCCCTCTCTAAGTAGGCATCATGCAGCTGATGAAGAGCATCCAAGACCATGTCATTCTAGTACGTGTGTACTTCCTAACCTGGGTGCTCCAGAGCTGGGGCAACTCCCAAGGAGCTGCGTCCTGTAAGAATGACCACCTGGAAGGGCTCATGGTGTGTACAAACCTGGTTATAAAATGGTTGAATTGGTCAGTGCATTGTTAGCATTTATTTTGTGATTTGGGGGAAGGTTAAAAAAGTTCTGTGTGGAGTGTTTCATAGACCTGAGTGCCAGGGAAGATCTTCAAGATGCTGTGTCATCGCTTCTTCTTTAGGCCCTTCAGCCAGAGGGACCAACTGCCCCTCAGAGGTCACAGCCCTTTCTCACTCCCTCTCTCAACCACCCGCTTTGTGCTGTGCTGGCATGCAGGAAATTTCTACTNTTTGATTAGACTTTCTGATTGTGCCATCTGTTCTGCCAAGACCCTGACTGATAAGAGTCTGGTTTTTAGCCATGTCATCTATTTGTCTCTTAGTTTCCCATCAATTTATGAGTCCCTGAGAACAATGGCTCTCATTCATTCCTGTTTGTTTCCCTAGTATCTAGGACATGGCCTGATATATTGCAGGCATTCAATATATGCTAGATGAATGAAACAGTGCACCCATTAGTAAATTCCTATATGTGGTGCTTTATTCTAGAAAAAAAAGCTGAAGTTTTTTAACATATCCAAGACCAGGAGAAAAGAGTGGAGATTGTATGGCTAGGCAATAGATATTTACCACTGTCTACAGTTTAGTCATTAATTTTTTAGCTCAGCCCTTTGTCCCCTTGATATTGCACAAATGTTAACATTATAGGCCTGTAAAACCAGCTTCTTTACAGATTGTTTCATCTGAGGATACTGGATAAAGGTGTAAAACAGAAGCTCATATGGACAAAGCTTGGAATGGATTTGTACATCAAGTCTACTAGTTTAGATGACTTCGGCCATTAGCAAAATATTCCATTTCTAGGGGATTAAAAAATAAAGTTCATTATTATCTCACAAAACAAAAATTCTGATGACTCAGGGTCCTTCTTTCCTGCCACCTTATAAGGTTGTACCAGGGGTGCCCCAAGATGTATACACATGACTTGTATTCATCTTTTGTAATTGGTATATATTAAGCATTACAATTTTAATACAGTTTTTTCCTTTCTTAAAATGTGTATACATTCTTTTGGGCACCCTCTGTATTTTGTCCTTGCTGTCCTCCCCTTACATGATGGCATCCACTGGTCCAGACACCAACTTTACATAAGTCTATCAAAAGGCAGGAAAGAAAGTTCTTATCACTTACTTTTTTTTCTTAGGGAAAGGCCTTCTGCAAACGCATTCTTTTATTCATTGGCCTTGATTGGCATTCAGGGCCATGACCTAGCAGCAAGAGAGGCAGGAGAAGTGACTATCTGGTGTTTCAGCCTTGCCAATGGGATGCAATCTCTACTAGTAAGAAAGACAGGGCAGAGGAGAAGCTACTGGATAAACAACCAATAGTGTCAACAACATAAGTCAAAGAAGCAGAAGAGAATGATGACAAAATTGCTGAGGGTTCTACATATTCTTAATTGAGAAAATTATTTTATGAATAAACTTAAGTCCATTCTTCATGTAGGTTGAGTTATTTAAATAGAGAAACTCCAGGGGCAGAAACCATGATGACTTCAGTCTGTCCCTTTCATAAGCTGAAATTGATACTGACAGCTGTTTCACAGAAAAATATAGGTAACAAGTCAATGTTTATAAGGGCATGATAAGATCCACAGATGAAAGCTGTCACAAGCACTAAAAATACACACACACCTTTGCACCTGACATTCTTCTCACTTTATTCCCAGCTATATTTTCATGGTTTATTAAATTTACTTGCATTTTATAATAACGGTACCTGACACACCAAAAAAATTAATGTTTGTCAGCAATTCTGCTGTAAGTCTTCTTTTGTCAAGAATTGCTTAAACATTAAAAAACTTATGGTAAAGTATCACAAAAGATGAGGTGTTTTTTGTTTTAATTAAAGAAAAAATATTAACTTTTTTATTGTTTGAAAGAGGAGAGAAAAAACATTTATCAAGTTACCTCTATATGTTATACATTCTTGCATGTAACTTCATGGACCCTCTCACAACAACCCTGTGTGTGTGTGTGTGTGATGTGTGTGTATTGCTGTCCCCTTTGTACAGTGAGGGAGCTGGTTCCTTTTGCAGTCACTGGAAATCTGTCTGTTCCAGGCCTCTTCTTATCTCCTAGTGGCTGCAGCAATCCTTGGCAGTCCTTGGCTTGTAGACACATCACTCCAATCTCTGTCTCCATCGTCATGTGGCCTTCTTCTCTCTGAGTGTCCTCTCCTCTTACGAGAACACGAATCATTGGATTTAGGGCCTACGCTAATCTAGTATGATCTATCTTAACTAAACTAATTACATCAGTAAAGACCTGTTTCCAAATAAGACCACATTTTAAGGTTCCAGGGTACATGATTTTTTGGGGGGTGGGGACCTGTTGTTCAACCTAGTATGGTGAGCTTTGGGTAATTGAGAAATTGAAAGCATTTGACTTCACTACCAGAGCTGTCCACCTGGCATATGAGCTGCCATTAGGAAACATCTAGAAGACAGGATGAGATTCATTCTTCCAGTTGTTTCAACAAAGAGTTACAAGGTGCTCTAAGCACTGGAATACAAGAGAGAACAACACAGTGGAAGTCCCTGGCCTCCCAGGCTTTGTGACCTATTCTATGCTTTATTTCCTTACCATCCAGGGCTAATGGGGCAGGCAACATGTCGTGCAGGAGCAAGACAGAGCGAGTGCCTCTCCATGGGTCTTCTTCTCCTTTATTGTGGCCCAAGACAGAGACCAATCATCCTCACCACAAGCAGTCACACACTTTTCATATTGTGTACAACACTCTTATGCATATCACCTTGTTTAATTCTCCCGAAAACACACAGATATGGTTATTATTATGTTTGCCTTACTGATGAAAAAAATAGTAAGTAACAAAGCTGGAATTGGAACCCAGGTTCTCTCATTCTTACACCTGTTTTTGTTTGTTTCTTTGTTTTCCCCAGTGTTTTTGTAGCCAGACAGGTAATGCAAAGGCATGAAATAACCATCAGGTAACAAGGCATCATAGGGACCATGATGAACTGAAGACCGCAGATATTAAATACAGATTCAAATCCAACTTTTAAAAACTAGAGGCTGTTTGGGCCCAACACTGGACTCATCATCTTCGAGCTGCTCCTCCTGGGCTCTCTCTGAACAGCACTTCCAACCCCACTCACTCTACCCCCCTCCCTCCCACCTCAGCCATCCAAGGTCACACACTTCGATTTCCTCTTGCCTATCTCCCTCTCTCTTACTCCCTCTCCCTCTCTCTGCCCCTGGTCCCCGCACCCCAGCACACCCACACACATTCCTCCTCTGTCATCAAATACTACCCAGTTTCCTTTCTAAATGCCTCTGAAACTCTCTCCTTTCCACCCTCTTCCATGCCCTAAAGGTGGGGGGTCTTCTTATCTCCAATTCATGCTGTTACCTTGGCCTCCTAACTGACTCCCCTTACACCCCTTTTCCCCCTCTGAGGTCCATTAGACAGGCAGAGATCCAGCTTTTATGGGGCTGGAAACTTAATTGGGTCAGGGGAGGGCTTTTTTAAAAACAATGAATACAGGGCCGGCCGAGTGGCGCGATGGTTAAGAACTCGCTTGGGATGCCAGAGGGCCCCGGTTCGGATCCCACATATGAGNAGGGTACAAAGGAAATCTGAGAAAAATAAAAATATCGTAGCTGACACTTAAATCCCATTAAGAAAGTTTAAAGATAATATTGCAGAAATCTTCCAGAAAGTAAAGTAAAAAGACCGAGAAATTGGAGACAGAAAAAAAAAATTAAGAAAATTAGAGAGTCAATCCACGTAACAGGAATCTAACAAGCAAATCCTAGGAGTGAAAACAGGAAGCAGTGGGAAGGAACTCATATAAGAAATAACAGTAGAAAATATTCCAGAACTAAAGGACACTATATTCTAGATTCAAAGGGCCAAGCGTGTGTTCTGCCCAAGGTATGAAAACGACCCACACCAAGGTCCATCACTGAAGAATGCTGCAGACAAGAGAAGACTCAAAGCACTTCTAGAGACAAGCAAGCAGTTCGCAGATCAAGAATCAAGAATCAGAATGACGTTAATTAGGCTTCTTTGTATCAATCTCGGAAGCTAGAAGACAATGAAGCTAGGCTTTCAAAATTCCAAGAAGAAATGATTTCTATGTTAGAATTCTGTCCCCATCCAGAAAATACACTAAATGTGATGGGAGAATAAAGACCTGTTAGGATATGCAAGATTTCCAGAAATTTACCTCAGGAGGAAATTACTCAGGAAGCTGCTACAGGATATAGTCTATAAAACAGGGGAGGAGACCACAGAAGAGGAAGAAATGAAATACAGAAAACAAAGGCTATGATGTTTCTTCAGGAAGAATGACCTAATAGATGTCCTTACATGTTTGAATAGAGAGAGAGATTTGCACAAATAAGATACATGTTGGGTGTACAGTATTAATACACAGAATTAAGTGTGCACATACATATGTACACACACACACATGCGCGCGTGCGCACATGCGCGTGCACACAGTACTACAATAATCTCCAGGGAAAACAAAATACTGTGCAAGAAAGAAAACAAAAGCCTAATATTGTACAAGGAAGAAAAATAATCATAAAGTATTGTGACTCAGCTGTAACATTTACAAGCCTACTTGTAATTATGAATACTACTATAACCTAACTATGCTGTAGCTATATTGATATTAAGAGGATGGAAAGATGAGAAAGGTCGGAATGAAGTAGGGGTACAATGGCTGGGGGCAGTGTATGAGAACAGATTTGTCACCCTCCATGGAGGTGAGTCCATAGAGAATGCCTAAAATGGAAGATTCCGGGAAGAGAAACATAACATTTTCTTCGGAGATACGGATGTGTTCAACTCGAAGCTGATGGGTGGCCTCTGTGGAGTGAAAAATGTTGAGAAATTTCTGCTGTTTTTCATACAAAGCAACTTGACTTTAAAATATGTGCACATATAAGTTTGATAGGAAAAAAATAAATAAATAAATTAGAAATGGGAGAGGATGTAGGTCTCTACAAGCAGTCCACAGATCCATGATAAGGACTGAGAACTGGGGCAGGTGATTCAGGTGTGAGCATTTCCATGGAGGCAGTGGTTTGGTGTAGATGTGCATTTTCAATGATTGTGCATTTTCAATGACACCCTTGTCCTCTGAGTGCTATGCAGAGACCTAGCTTTTGAGAGCTTGATCCTTCTGTGGGGAAATAACTGCTCTCCAATCAACTACTGTGATATTGCTGTAAGAAAAAAGATGAGTGTGATTCTAGGGTAGGACATATGGATCATAATTTGAGTTAATGAATAAAGATTCCAATGTTAGCCTGGGTATATGAGAATTAATTATAAACTTGATTAAAGAGATTCAAGTTCACTACAAATTAAGCGTTCTTATTCCTCAGAATGTTGATCTCAGTTGGTAAAATGAGGTTCACTTGTGTTGAGTGTGTCCTGCACCAAAGCCCAGAGCTAAAGCCAAGACAGGTTAAGTGCCCCCTTTTCCTCTCCCCCTATGTGCCCATCCTAGGAGCCATGCTTAATTTTCATGCATACACAGTTGATGAAATCTCTTTAATCTTTACCATTTTCCCCTCAGGCCTGCCAAGGGCAATGAATGCTGTGAATTTTTAATTAAGCTCGAGTTGATGATGTGTATGAAGTTATATATATTCTTGAAAATTCAAATAGTTTTTCTGCTGCTGTTTGGATGGCCCTTTCTAACAAGTCCTGAGATAAAGCTCTATGAGAAATGAAAGTGCAATAGGGTGTTCACTTTGGAAGAATTGAAATAGGTAATTATCATAGTCAATATGAACAGAAGCAAGAGCTCTGACACAAAACCAAGGTTTAGTATTGGGCTGTTTTTTTCCATTTGCCCCCATTTCCTCATTTTCTTCCTTTCCCTGCTCTTTGTGCCCCAGGAGGTCTGACCTTCATGGCTGCTTTGCTTGGCTTCTTGGCCCTTTTACTTCTGGTGAGATGCTTGGGCTCAGCAGGAAAAGTGGGGGAGTGGCTGCAGGCCTCAGTTGCAGCTGAACTTGCTCTGGGCCCAAGCTTTCTCTGGGCTCCCCTACATNGCGCGCGCGCGCGCACACACACACACACACACACACACACACACACACACACACACACACACCTACGTACACTCACACACAGGTACTCACTCATTTTCAAAAGCTGAGCAAAAAGTAGGTTACCTACTCCTTCAGAAAACAGAACAGCCAGCCAGGTGCCCCCATATTTTTTTTCAAGAGATCCATTTAATAGCACAATGTGTTTCTAACAAAAGCTAATAATATTACCTTGACATTTTAGGGTGCCTGTCTTCGTGGGTCTCAAAGTATAGGTGGAAACTTAAGTTTGCCTTTGTAACATCCCCATGGGACACAACACCCCCGCTTTTGAATGTGACCCATTTACTTTAACTGTAAGGTAGGAAGATTTGGGCCAAAGTTCACCTGGAGGGCGGGGCTTTTGAAAGAGTCTCTGAGTGACATTAGCAAAAGAGTGTTCAGGAATGTGGCCACTGGGAGGAAGACTGAAGCACAGTTTATTTGAAGGAGAAGGTAATTTTTCTAAAAGAACTGAGTAATTACTGGCAAATGTCAGAGAATGAGAGTTTCTTGAACCCTTAGGATGTGTTGGAGTCAGTTGCAGCTCACCACCTAACACCACCCAGAAATGTACAAACAGCCTCAAGGTGAAGCGAAAGAGAAAGCGGGTTTGGATTTGCACAGCTGAGTGGATTCCACTAAACTGCTAAGTTTGGGATGTGGTGAGAAAATTCCTGACAAATTCTGGCAGAAAGCCTGAATTTATGTTATCCCTCATCTGGGTGTGGAGGCTGCCTTGCTGTTGACGAATGCTCTGAATATGCTCTAAATGTCCCAATAGAGCTAAAAACAACAGTTTCAGGGCTTCCTTCTTTATCTTACCAACACACACATATGCCTTTTAACTCAGCAAAATTTTCCAAAGAGGTGTTTCTTACGATGAAAGAAATCCTCCTTGTGGGACACACAGGTATGTCCCAGAAAGCTGGACAGGTTCATCTGCAATACGTTAGCGTAGCAGCATTCCATTCAAAAGTGGTTCAGGCCATTCACTATCCAGCCAATTATAATTTAATATGTATATAGTTATGGGAGGTGAAGTACAGCATAGGGAATAGAGTCAATGGGATTGTAACAGCTATGTACAATGTCAGAGGGGCAGGAGATTGGGAGAGGGGAGTTATCACTTTGTGAGGGGTGTAAATGTCTAACTATTGCATTGTTTTGTACACCTGAACTAATAAAAAAATTAATTAAATAAAGTGACGTATACTACAAAAAAAAAAGTGGTTCAGGCCAGACGAGATATAGTCCTTATTTTTGGATTATTCAAGTAACTGGCATGATGGACATGTGGAAATATAATCTGTAGCCTCTGTGACCTTTACCGCCTGATATGGTTGTGAAGAACACCAAGTCATCAGGACTGGTTGAAGGTAATGTGTTGCCCTGATGCCACGCTGAGCCATATTGGAACACGATGCACAAGCAAAAATCAGTCACACTGACCCCGTCTTTATTTAAAATTGTGACAGTTTGTTCATTGTGGACTTGCAGCATTAATTTTGATGTATCAAAAGATTATATTCAGCATTATTTGTCAGTGAGATACCTCAGTCTTAGCACCAGACTGGAGGTAACCATTAACTCCATCCCCTCTTGAAACCCCACTAAAAGGACTGTAATGGATCTCTAAGTCATAAACCCCCAAAGACAAAGGGAATTGGAGAAGAGACTGGAAGGTGAAAGTTGAATGGAAAGGTTTTACCTGACTTAGCAGACTGGAGAAACAACACCTCTAGCTGGTGGTAGCAAATGCTGAGAAACGACCTTATTTACATCACAGGATCCCCTTCTTCCCACAGACAAACTCCCCAAAACTGGTGGAAGCAAGTGCTTCTGTCGGTGGAGCTGAAGGAGGGCCAGATAAAGCCTTCTTTAACAAGTGGCTAATGCAGCAGCAGGCTGCAGGCTTATTTTCTGGAGAGAGTTACCCAAGGCCACCTGGATATCAAGCACCAAGTGCAGCTGAAAGAAGGACGTGGAGATCGGGAGAGTAAGAGGTAGTTTACAAGTAAATGTTCAAAATTCCAGCCTCCTTCCCATTTTGGGACGAGGACCTTGATAACCAGCCATATGGCCTCCAGGCAGAAGATTAGAGATGCCTTTTCTGGGGAATCTCACCACCAGATGAGGAATATCCCAACAAATGGCCCAGCCTGANGCAACATGAAAATTCAAGAAGAAAAAAAGTTGAGAGACTTGTCCTCCAAAAAATAAATGTTATAAAGTATGTACAAAAAAAATCATTGGAATACAAAAGAAAATCCAAAACCAGACTGAAACATATGGAAACTTGGGGGTTTATCAGAAATGGCATTACACATTGTAGAAAGGATACACTACTCAACAATGGTACTTGGGGAAATTAACTGTTAATATAGGGAAAATAGATTATTTTCAGATGCATTAAAAACTCTAAATGCAAGCAACAAAACTGTAAAACATTTGGAAGAAAACATAGAAAAATATCTTTATGCCATTAGAATAGGGAAGGATATTTTAAAATGAGACAAATACACCCAAAACTGAAAGGGAAGGACTGGTACACTGACTACAATTAGGGAAAATTTTTATATGAAAAGACACCATAAACTAAGTGAAAAGACAAGCCACAAGTTAGGAGAAGATTTGTAATTCATATAATCAGAAAAGGACCAGAACCTAGTATATATAAACAATTTCTACAAATCAATAAGATATAGGAGCGGCCTGTTAACTCAGATGGTTAGAGCACTGGCTCATAACGTCAAGGTTGCTGGTTTGATTCCCACATGAACCAAGTGGCCGCACCCTCCACAACTAGACTGAAGACAACTACTTGACTTAGAGCTGATGGGTCCTGGAAAAACACACTGTCCCCCCAATAAAATTTCTTAAAAAAAAAGTTGAGTTGGATTCTGGTAAATAGTCAAGAAGAAACCTAATGTAGAGAGATTGTCTGATAATCCATCTTGCAACCTACTTTCCTGAAAGAAATAAAATATTCTTTGCCCAAGTCTAACTTATTAAAAAAGAAAAAGATATAAACAGACCCAGAAAAAAACAAGCAAAGGATATGAATGAGCAAAACACAAAAAAGAAAAACTAAATATATGAAGAGATGATTATTCACTAGTCATCTGGAAAATGTCCCTTAAATAACAACCAGTTATTTTATAGTCAAACACCATTGAGAATGGTGTAGAGAAATGGAAACTCTCATACTGCTGGCAGAAGTGTAAATTGGCTCCATGACTTTGGGGAGCAACTTGACAATATTTGGTCAAAAAGAAGATGTGCATACATCCAACCACCGAGCAGTGTCGCTTTTATTGGTCTATTCTAGAGAAACTCACATGCACGATGGAAGATGTGTAAAGAGGCTCACTGTGGCATTGTTTGTATATGCAAAAGGAAGGAAAAGTCTAACTGTCTAACAACAGTAAATGGATAAATTGTAGTTACTTATATAGTGGAATACTGCATACACTACACAGGAGTGAAAGTTGAACTAAAGCAACATACTTCATCATGAATGAATGTCAAAGACATAATGACAAGTTAGTGGGGAAAAGGCAACTTGCACAATCACATCATTTAAATCAATAGCAATTATTTTAAATTACTCCAAACAATATTATCTATAGGAAAAGTACAAAAACATGGTCAGGACCAACATTCACTAACTTGGGGATTGTGGTTATGAAAGGGGGATGAGATCAGGAAGCCAAAGGCAATTAAAATACATCTGTAATTTCTGTTCCAATCTGGTGGTGATACAGTGATGTTACATTATTTTCTGTATTAGTTTGTCATATTTTAAATATTTTTGTTAATAAACACCCCAGCTTGGCTTTATTTCCTTTCAACTAAGATACTGGTTTCAAAGGTTTCATGCCCAAACATGTAAATATTTTAGTTATTGCCCTGAGAGTCTTCACCGATATTATTTCTTGCTTTAGGTATGAGGTCCCAGACCACAGCCCCTGGCAACCCCTGGCCAAGCTGGCATCAGGACAAAAGGTCATCACAGAATTAGTGTAATAGCTTTCCTCTTTACTCCTCCTGGTGTTCAACAAATACGTGTAGGTCTGTGTTGACTGTATCTGTTGCTGCTTCGCTATCTGCCTGTGTTTGCTCTGCCCTTATCTCTCTTCTGGCCACACTTACTTGCAGCTGGACATGTTGCCAGCTTATGTTTGTGCAATCTGTTTGCACACACTCTTCTCCTATTAGTCTGCAGTTGACCTTACTGTATTTGGATTCTATCTTTCTCGGCATCTTGCTCTCCCACCCACCAACTTCATGAACACTCCCTGTTTTATTATCCACATTGCTGATGAGGCTGTTTTTATCAGGATAGAGAACAGATGTGCATGTAACTCCCTCTCCACCCCCAGCTTCTCCTACCACAGGTCAATAATCAACTATTGAGAATATTCCTCAGATATCTCCATCATTTTTGTGCCTCTCATAGATGTGAAATATAAGACAGTGCTGTATTTAAATCTCTACTACCTCTCTCTTTTTTTCTTTCTCCCTTCATCTATCTCTGTCTATTTTAGTGTCACACTACAGTAGCAATAAAAAAATAATCATTTTTAAGGAAATATAGTAGCAGAAATGGCTTTATTAGAAGCATAATAAAGATCACAGATTTTTGTGTGTGTATTTCCAGATTTTTCACTACCCTTTTTTTCCTTAACAAAAATTGTTTCATTCTGTATCTGGTATTTTAAAACCTGCCTTAATAATTTATTCCAGATGTCTTTTTCAGATCAGTGACCTTGAGCCACCATATTCCCAGCAGCACTTGCAAGCTGGAACAAGAAAGAATGTTCCCAAGACGGCATCTGGCATCTCTTGTTACCTCTGGGCCCCACAAGTACCCTTGTTTCCTGTATATCTGCCTGGTTCAGAGCAGCAACAGCTTGCAACTGCTGTGGGTGGGGCCCAGACCTATAGGCTGAAATGTCCATGCAAATCATCTTGCTGAGGCAAGGCTTGGAGAGGAAGGAGAGGGAAGCAGTTGGGAGTCTCTCCACACACCATCACATTCTGGCATGGAATGCTGCAGAATCTAAGCATCGATATCCAAAACTGGTCTCCCAGGTTTGATGTAAGGATAGAAGGGTAGAATCCATTTAACAGTTTGCTAGCTCGATTTAGAACTTAAATATTTAGTCATGTGCTAGGTGAGCCTACATTTGCGTCTTTTTTTTTTGGATTGGTAAATATTAGGAGTAGACTCAAATCCTCGTGTATGTAATTTTTAGGCAACTAGTTCTCTGGCAATATTTGCAAATTGATTGGGAAATCACGTGTTTCTAGTGTCAACTTTCAGATTCATAGGTTTTTTTTTTAAATACTTATACTTGAATCACACTTTATAGATTATGAATAATTTTCAAATATATCCATGAGGTCACTCAAAGCTCTTCTGCATTGAAAGAACAATTACTTTTCTTCTCTTTATACAGAAGGTGGTTTCAAGGCTCAGCAAGGTTGAAATGTTCTAACACTGCTTTCTCTCTCTCTCTCTCTCTCTCTCTCTCTCTCTCTCTCTCTCTCTCTCTCTTTCTTATATTTGTTTTCAGTGTCACCCTTGTTTTAGCCTTTCTGGGGCTTTCATAATTAGGAGCTCTTCTGAAATATTTTTTTGGGATGGCCCGCTTGGGAATTGCTAGATGTTGTTTCCAATACTGCCTTTAGTTTGTTTTATTACCTCTCCTAGTTGTGTGATGCATGCAAATGACTTTACTTGTCAACATGAGTTTGTTCATTGTGGTAGGGCCAGGTAAGCCACTCTCCCAGATCCATTTCCATGGGGCTGTGCTTTCTCTCGTGAGGCTGGTAATAAGCAGATGGATGATTATTCTTGAGATGAATAGCCAGATGGGGACACTGAAACACCATGAATTTTCCAGGCCCCACCAACAATATTAAAATATTAACAAAGAATATAGATTTATTTAATCTCTTGAGTTCTTCACTTCGTACCAAGTTATTGATAATGACCTACTCAATTTCAAGCTTGCGTAGGCCACAGGGGAAATTGGGAGTTTGTCTTAAGCCCTCTTCTGTGTCATCTCCTCCTCCCCAACCAAGGTTTCCTTTCCTTCTTTACACCCCAGACCCCTCATTCCTAGATTACCTCAAATCTGAATTTCCCTCTTCTCCTTTTAGCAAATCAACCAATCCTATGTTTGTGCAACTCTTGTTGTAAGGCCCTCCTAAGCTAATTCTGTTAGGGTAGAAATAGTGGCCGGTAGCTCAGGTGTAGCTTCTTTACCTTCAAGCTATTCATTTACCACTGTCACCGTAGACCCCAGAGACACTGTCTTTCTGAGTCATTCTCTAGTTAGTTTCTTTCTTGAAAGTATATTGGGAATATCCACATATAATTCTCAACTCAGGAATATATTTTTCTTGCAAAGGTTTTCTACAGGCTGAGTACCCTTAACAACTCTCTCTTCACCCACAGCAGCGGTTTCCACCTCGTCAGAAGAGTTGCATAACTGAGCCGTTCCTCAAAATTCAGGGACCCCTCCCCCCCTGCCTTTGGAGGCTTGAAGAAGTCCTGCCTTGAGATAGGCAGCCTGAGAATAGGTGGCTTTCACAAATTAGACCAAACAGCATGTTTTCCTCAAGACATTCTTGAGCCCTCTGAGATGGGGTCACCAACTGGCTCCGTCTGTTCTGGGGTGCACCATCTCCCCAGGCTCAGGGCTGCCAAGGAGTGAAGGCATGCTGCTCCTGTCATCACCTCCTACCACCCAGGCCTCCAGCCCTTCCACTTCCCCCGCTCCCCCCACCCCCTGCATTCCCCACAGCCAACTCTTATCAGGTAAGTGCTTCTCCAAGTGCTCGTGACTAGGAACCCCAAAGAGCTCAGAAAAGAGGATGTTGGAAACATGCAAGGGGTGAACTTTGGGAGAGGAGAGGTCTGGAAAGCAGCCACATTTCTATGTGAGTAGACACTGTTCTGTTGACTGACCGCTTGACCTTTGACCTCAGCCTCTGGGAAAGCTCACCCTCCTCCTTTATTTTATTTATGGCTTCATGCGAGCTTCCTCTTAATGTTAACTTTCTGACAGAAGAGGGCTTTTATTTGGCCAGATACTGAAACTGGAGGATTCTGTTCTCTCTGTGTGACCAGCTGCCGCTCTTGCAGGCCTGTCACTTTGCCTACATCTCAGCCGGGTTTGAAGGTCTTTCTATTTGGGCTTTTAAATTTCAGATATACTGAGGTATTTGATGCATGAAAACTTCTGTGATATGATTCTGGAAACTTCAGAATCACACCCATTTTCATCATTAATTAGGAGCAGTGTATAGCTAAACCTGTGTAATGACCTGTTTAGATTTTGTACATGGTGAGGGAAAATGTAGATGTATGAGGTCAGCTTTGTGACTATCAAGCAAATCCTGAAATAGGGTTAGACTAACCACACACTGACAAACTATGGTCGGATTTCTGAAGCATGAAGTTTTCTATTGTAACCCACTTGAAAGGGAGGGAGAAACAGAGGAAGCTAGGGGTCAACGTGCAGGTCAGTGTCTCCTGTGACAAATAATGACACAAAAACTAAATTTATAGGGGATGATAGGGCTTCAGTTTGAGAGTGAATGACCTTGGCCTGACCTCTGCTGCAGCCAGGTGAACAGATGGGCAATGGGAGAGCCATCAGGGGCCTTCCAGAGGCCCAGGACCCTTGGGCACACAGCAGTTCTGCTTCAGACGCCACAGAACATGGAAGTGAACTCATGACACAGTCCTCTGACTGAAAGACCCAGAGTATCAAACTAAAGGTTTCTATTTTTACTTTGTAAAGGGAATAACTCAGCTTTCAAGAATAGGAACTTAAGAACATAAATGGAGCCTTTGCAAAAGGGGTAAAACAGCCCTGGAGAGGAAAGCACCAGAAGTATGTGTCAGGGTCGGTGGGGAACAAGTTCCACAGAGAGAGAGGTGCGACCCTCCTCGGTCAAGCCTGTCTCCCCTGTCCACATGTTGGAAGGACGACCTTTTTATTTGCAGAGAGCATTTAGCTGATTTTGTTTATTTGTTTGTCTTGCATTCAGGGTGCACTCTGCACAGTCTGTTGGATAATCACCAATTATTCACTTACTCTTTCTGCCAGGAAGCTGGCACCAGGTAAGAAGGAATCTGTCCCATCATGAGTCACCCGGAATAGTAAATTAGAGTTGAGATGTTAACTATCTGTGCAAAGAGTCAACGAAATAAAGGATTCACTACAATTGGTGTCCTTTTGTCACCCTGGGGCTGTGCATGCCCCCACCCACTGTGGAGGTGTTGGCCCTCTAAGATGGAGAAAAGCATTAGTGGATAAATGAACCTGTCAGGCTCTGCTCCTTCTATCATTATCACTTCTGTTCCCTAAGAAGAGAATCAGATATAAAGGGAAACAGGAAATTTTGAGGTAAAGGATGATGATGGAGAGATGAGAAAAAGTGTCTTCAGAGATGACAAAAAGGCAATATAATAAAATGTAGGACAATCTGGTTATTGGGTCAAAGGAAGCTACACAGAAGCAGGAAGAACATAATGCATTTAAAAAATTACAGAAAACTCCTACCCAAGTGATGATGCATTAGCGATGCAATGAAAACAATGGCACAGGATGAATGAAACTTTGTATATTTTCAAAGATTTAATACATCTTAAAATGTTTTTTTAAATATTTCTTTATTGTTTGTACATATTCAGAGCTTTGAAAATATTTCCAAATGCCACCAATGAAGGGAATACCCAAATTTCAGGTGACATTTTTATAGCACAGAATGTGAAAGCAGTTCTTTTAAAAGGAAATAGCAAGTCTTGCATGTTTGACTTAACGAAATCTCCATGTTTTAGCAATAAAATGTGCAAGGATTCAAGCATAAAGCTAATATAGCATTAGGGTTTTAAAAACATGTAAAATTTTTTTGAAAACAATAAGTTTTGTTTGGTGGATAATTTTCAATCTCTAAGTATACTTGTCAGTCATAAGAATGGGAACTTCTGCTTGTCAGGGCTTGACACCTCTGTGAACTTGCATGGGATGGCCCCCTTGCTGACTCACAGACACTGGAGAGGAGAGGAAGAACCTCAGACAGCCTAATTGCTTACTGCCATATATAGTGGTATTCGTATGAGTGATTTCAGATTTTAAACCAAAGAGCTGGGTCTAAAAGGAACACAACTCCAAATCAGGTTCTGGAAGATGATACACTGCTGCCTTGTCTTTGTGGATTTGCTTGGTGGGCAATTGTGTGTTGAAGAAGTGTGTGTAGAAATCAAGACTGCACTAACAGTTGTTACCTTTTCTTTTTTTTTTTTTTCCTTTTTAAATACCATACATGGGTCATTCAAAAGCAGGAACCACACAATTCTTTGTTGTGTAGGACGCCTTTGCACAAACAGTTATTTTGAAGCTGGTCAGATTCTCTGAATTCCAGAACCCAAGGTAGAGCATCTGTGGAAGACAATGGGATGAGCTCACAGAGCAATGCTCAGACTTTCCACAGGGTGGGTGCCAGTCACATGGGCCCTCCACCTTCCCTCGCTGGTCTCATCTTCTCCCCTCATCTGCTCAGCTTCCAACTTAGAAAAGATGGCACATAACTTGTAACCCTAGGTCTTTAGCCAATAACTGTGTTTATAGATGCTGAGGACTTGAGGTCCTGCCTAGTGAGAAGGACATCCCAGGGCTTAATAGTGGCCATTAGGGATGAGGGTGCCCAATTGTATAAAGTAGGCTTTTTCCTTGGGAAACCACAGGCTTAAATCATAATTTAAACCCTGAGATGTTATAAATCATGATTTATATTTTTCAACATTATTTGCAAATATATAAACTTGAAGTAGCTCTGTTGTCCCACTGGTGAGCAAGTCCTCGTAGAACAAACACGCAAGGGCAAACACACAAAGTTGAACTTTTCAGGCCATGGCAACCTTGTCCTTGGACATAACAGGTCACCTGGGCTATGTTTTTTATGAATAGGGTCTACATCTTGTTCTTCATTCTATGGCCAACACTAAAGTCAAGATGGGAAGTTTTCCGGAGGGACATTGAGGAGAAGGGGTCACAGTTATGAACAGTGTATAACCGTGCTGCCAATGATCTATGTTTAAAACTGATTGGCATGTACACAAGTATGCATGGTATATTCTTTATACTGTGTTAGTGTCTTAAATAGCTGCAGTAAACGTGGTTTTAAAAAGACATAATTCTGGGGCCGGCCGAGTGGCTCAGTTGGTTAAGAGCTTGCTCAATAGTGCAAGCTCTGAGCAACAGGGTCGCCGGTTCAATTCCAGCCCGAGCTGAGCTGCCACTGAACTGCCAACAGGTGGCAGGATAACTCAGCTAAAAAAAAAANAAGAATTTCCTCTTCTGGAAGCCAGCAACCCCAACAAATTTAAAAAATTAAATTGCTCAAATTTAAAGAAGAAAAATATGCCCCAGGAGCAGCTCTCTTGCCATCAGAATCGCTGGGATCTTGTTCTGAGTGATAGAACCTAACTGCCAAACTGTTTATGGTAACTAAAGCTATCACCATGGTTTTCTCCCAATGAAAATAAAATTTGATAAGTTACATCCTTTGCAAAAGGAGTCTGTTATCTCTTTTAAATTACAAATCCATGATTCAATAATAGTTCTCTGTAAAACATCATTTTATTCATCTCAGGGATATGAAGGACTTTAAAATAAATTAATATTGTCCAAGAGATGGAAGCTGGTTGTAGGCACCACTATTTCACCACAAACGCTGTTATATTCTGGTGTATCTCATCAAGATTATTTAAGTGTGTCTGAAGAATATGTCAGCTTTTCACCAGGCTTTGCTTTAATTGATAAACTACAGTTTTGAAATACAGTCCAATCTGTCAACGCCTCCTTTGGGTTAGTATGATGGCGCTACTGTCCAAATCAAAGATGGAGGCAATCTTACTAGGAATTGGTGTTAGCACAACTGTTTTCTTTTATTGCAGAGCCTTTCAGCCCTGGCTGCCTATTAGTATCACTGGATGAGAGTGGGGGAAGGGCTTTAAAAAGTACTGAAGTTCAGGTCCCATCTCCAGAGATTCTGATTTAATTGGTCTGAAGTGCAAGGACTTCAATAAGTTCTGAAAACTTCCAAAATGATTCTAATATACATTGAAGCTTAATAACCACTATTTGAATCTAAATGAAAATCAATTGATGAAACTGATGTGAATTTGCTACTTGTCCATCTGACACATAGAGGAATAAGTAAAATATGCTCACCCTTTATGATGGCATGATTTCAGTTTCTTTTGGTTAGT
>NW_017732901.1:168520-179144 GCF_001890085.2 Hipposideros armiger
TTTTTTTTTTTTTTTCCTTTTTAAATACCATACATGGGTCATTCAAAAGCAGGAACCACACAATTCTTTGTTGTGTAGGACGCCTTTGCACAAACAGTTATTTTGAAGCTGGTCAGATTCTCTGAATTCCAGAACCCAAGGTAGAGCATCTGTGGAAGACAATGGGATGAGCTCACAGAGCAATGCTCAGACTTTCCACAGGGTGGGTGCCAGTCACATGGGCCCTCCACCTTCCCTCGCTGGTCTCATCTTCTCCCCTCATCTGCTCAGCTTCCAACTTAGAAAAGATGGCACATAACTTGTAACCCTAGGTCTTTAGCCAATAACTGTGTTTATAGATGCTGAGGACTTGAGGTCCTGCCTAGTGAGAAGGACATCCCAGGGCTTAATAGTGGCCATTAGGGATGAGGGTGCCCAATTGTATAAAGTAGGCTTTTTCCTTGGGAAACCACAGGCTTAAATCATAATTTAAACCCTGAGATGTTATAAATCATGATTTATATTTTTCAACATTATTTGCAAATATATAAACTTGAAGTAGCTCTGTTGTCCCACTGGTGAGCAAGTCCTCGTAGAACAAACACGCAAGGGCAAACACACAAAGTTGAACTTTTCAGGCCATGGCAACCTTGTCCTTGGACATAACAGGTCACCTGGGCTATGTTTTTTATGAATAGGGTCTACATCTTGTTCTTCATTCTATGGCCAACACTAAAGTCAAGATGGGAAGTTTTCCGGAGGGACATTGAGGAGAAGGGGTCACAGTTATGAACAGTGTATAACCGTGCTGCCAATGATCTATGTTTAAAACTGATTGGCATGTACACAAGTATGCATGGTATATTCTTTATACTGTGTTAGTGTCTTAAATAGCTGCAGTAAACGTGGTTTTAAAAAGACATAATTCTGGGGCCGGCCGAGTGGCTCAGTTGGTTAAGAGCTTGCTCAATAGTGCAAGCTCTGAGCAACAGGGTCGCCGGTTCAATTCCAGCCCGAGCTGAGCTGCCACTGAACTGCCAACAGGTGGCAGGATAACTCAGCAAAAAAAAAAAAAAAGAGAGAGAGAGAGAGAGAGAGATAATCTGCCTTCTTCCCATTCCAGGCCATGAGCTTCCTGCTTGCCATGGGCACTTTTTGCTGCTGGCCCTGCACTGCTGCCTTTCTCCTGACATAGGCCACCCAGTAGTTGCTGGGTGGTGCCCTGCAATTTCTGCTTATGCCATGTCTGATTTGGACCCACAAAATACTCTTTCAGAAAATGAGGAAAAACAACATTTAAAGTGTCTTCTACTCTATTCTGACCTTGCCTGGAAAGACTGCCTTGTGGCCTTGGCTCCTGCTGGCCCTCGCCATTACCAGTGCACACGGGTCTTGAAGAGCATGGTGGATGTTTACCCACTGCTGCCCGAAGACTTCCCAGGGATGGACCTCTTCACTGACCAACTAGGATTTCAAGATGAGAGGAGGCCTGTCAGCCAAGGACACTCTCCCAGCTGGGTTTCCGAGGCCACCGTTCTGACTGCTCAACTCCGTTTCCTGACACAGCTGGCCCCGACTCCTGGCGCCTCTGAATGGCCATCCTTCTGTCCCTGGCACTTCCCTCCAAAAGCTCAGGGGCTTATTCCTTTGAAACCTACAAAACACAAAGAGTCTAGTTATTCTCACCCCCTTTCCTAGACCATAGGGCCACCCTTGTAAGGGCCACACTCTCATTGTCTCCCTTCTGGGTGAGGTTGCCTTCAATGACTCCAACAAGATAGAGAAAAGGAAGAATCGTGCAGCTGAGTCTCTGACGAGCTGCTGCACCAAAAAGACTGACAAGTACAAACAAATCAAAGCCAGGCTGCTGGGGAGGTGGCTGAGGGGACTCATGGGAGCTCCAAGACTTCCTGGAGTGGAGTCTGAAAACCATGGGCCTAGCGGAGTGTCATGCTTAGGCAGCTACTTAACCACAATGGTCTTCTGAGGCTCCGTGTCAGTCCCTCAGGTCCAGTCATAGTACCTGGCGCAGTCTGTGAGGCTATACCCAGATCCCCTGGGGGCTTGGATGCTGAACTCGCACACCTCTGGAACTTGCCCTTAGCCAAAGGAAGCTGCCTCACCCAGGGAGACTCAGCACCCTAAGAATGGTCAGTTTGGGGGTCTAAAATCCTGGTCTCTCATCTCGATCTGGGACATTTCTAAAGGGCACCCCAGCTCCAGAGTTCCCTGTGGGATGAGCTGAGGCCTCCATTGCAACTTCTGCCTCTGTCCAATCCCATCTTCATCCCCCATAAACATCGCTTCCCAGAGCACTCCCCGCAAAACCTCCTCACGGAGGGAATTGCAGTCTCAAGGTTTATTCCAAGGATCTTGACCTGTGACAACTACTAATTACACACACCCTGTACCTGAGCCCCGGTGTGGTCACGGCCACTCCTTCTACAACCCAAAACATTAGATTAAAAGGGTGAAACTAGACTTCTCTTTGGCCAAAAAGGCCATGATACAAATAAAACATACTTGAACTACATTTGATGATATTTGAAATTTGAGATAGAAAGTGCTATTTGGACTCAGATGGTCAAAGATGGCAGGTGGAACACACACACTTTGTTTCTTTTCCTTTCAGAGGTCCCAATAAAATTATAGGAAAGTAATAAACAATATGTAAATGCAAAATTAATGAAGAGACTCACTAACAGACAAGGTGCTTCAACAAAATGCTGGGAGAAGGAAAGCTGAGATAGTGAGGTGTGGAAGGGCAGGTTGGCCTGTCCAGGAGGATCTGGAGAGCGGGGAAGCCAGCAAGCCCTGCAGACCCCATCCCCTCAGGCATGGACCTGCCCAGTGATGGGAACAAGTGTGGGACATGAGGCTGAACACAGGGGATAGCTCAAGGTTGAAGAGGTCTGTTCACTCTGCTACCTCTTTTAATTGCAAATTTTCCAGTGCTCTTTAACTTTTTTAGAAAAACCCCTGCTTGTATTCCAATTTAATAACAATGAAATAGAACTTTAGGTAGAGAAAACTACCTTTGGAAGAGATTCATTTTTCACTTCCCTCTAGTCTCCTTTGGTCAGATAAAATCCCAAACAGGCCATGTCAAAGCAGAGTTCGCTCAACACCTGGACTCTCCTTCACCTTCTGGGGAGACCCTTCACACAATTCTGTGGAACCCCAGGGTCCCAGGGGCACGAGTTTGAAAACCACAGCATAAACTAAGGGACTGAGATTTCATTTGGCCTCAAACGGTTTTGTAGTCTTTCAGGAAGTGCAACTTATGATTTTTTAGCCCCTCGCTGACCACTATGCATGGAATTAGTGGGACTGTAATTTCAGTGGCTTTCTCTCTCATCACTTTCTTATCTGAAACCAGAGGTGTCAGCTACTCAAGCTAAAAAAAGGAGCCGTCCTACAACAATTCAAGGGAATGGAGAGCCTTGAGCTCTCTGAGTTTGCTCACATTCGTGAGCATTCTTCAAAACCAGCGAAAGGCAATCTCAGCATTTCAGGGAGAAACATTTCGGGGACCAGTCCCGGATTTTGGAGAGCTGTCGCAAAGGAGCTTGTGCAAAAACAGTGCAGGAAGGAAGACATTTTACAGAGGAGGTTTCAATGGAAACAGGAGTGATTTTAGTGTGAGCCAATTTACAGATAACCTGGATGGTTTGGCACATACTCAAGCAGGGAAATTTGGGAGCTGAGAGCAGAGTGCCTGTATTTCATCCCAGAGAGAGTGTGGGAAAACAGGGGTAATCCCTACTGAGCAGGCCACCCATCTGCCTCCCAGGTAGTGGTGGAGAGAGACCAGTGTAGGAAAATATGAAACTGAGAAGCACATGATATTCAGTGAGCTGAGAAATCCATTCCCTTGGTGTAGTTAACAGCTTTTCAGGTCAATGGCATGCGTGGCTTTTTTATAGCATTATTCTGAAGAACCTCTAAAGATTTGGTGAAGCAAGATAAACATTACCTGTTTTGGACAGGAGGAATCTGTGAAGCAGGCTCTTGATTATGGTGAGAATTCAGATTCTGCTACTACTTGATGCATTTTCATTCCTGACTCCCCTCTCCCTGTACTAGGCACTTACACTATGGATTTCATTCAGTTTTCACAATTTCTGCAGCAGGTGGGCCTGGTAGGTGGTCTCCTTATTTGGTGGTGGGGGGAGGGGCAGGGAGAAGAGACTCTCAGGGCCTGGGGGTCTTTCGTAGGAAATGACAGCAGCAGACATTGAAGCAGAGGTCTCCTTCCTGCTGCAGGGACCCGGTGCCATGTTCGCCAGGAGAGAGATGCTCCAGGACCAGGGGCCAGGCCTAGGAGAGAGCATTCTGCCCGCCTCCCCCAGGTTGCCATTAATGTGCTTTTCCACCCCCATCCAACACTTCAGTGGTCCGTCCCCCAAACTGTCTCTCTGCCTGCTTAACGCTCTCCCATCAGCCATAAACTCTATATCCTCACTGTGCTCCCAGCTTCCTCTTACTTTTTGACGTTCTACCTCTTTGCCTGGCCCCATCCCTGACCTTATCAAAATTTACCTCTGCTCTGTTCTTTCAGCAATGCTTCTGCAGGTTTCCACCCAGTGATCTGATGAAGTGAAAATGTGACAGCCCCGCCAGGAAAGGTGTTTGTTCTGGCTGGAATTTGATGTGGGCTATGCCTTAGCCCAGGGAAAAGCCTCATCCTGGCAGAAGACATTTTGGTGCAAGGAGACATTCCCTGTGCTTCCTCTGTTTCTTCAGGAAGTGCCAAAGGTATTCCTCTGACGTGTTCATGGTTTGGAGGCAACTGAAACGTGGGCTTATCCAGGAAACCATAGCACTAGCTACAGCAATCATTTTTTATGAAGGTCCCAAAGCAGTTTGTTATGCTAGATGTTTACCAATGTCTTCATGGTACTTGGGGGGTTGGGGGTAGGGAGGTGGGGTAGCAGATCTTACTTGAATTACTGGCAGGGTTTTAGGTCAGGATACAGGTGGGAGTGCTCTAACCTCTGTGCTTCCTCACTTCCTCATCCAGCTATTGGATCCCTATAATTTTCCCATTGACTTACCAAATGCTCAAGTTTCATTAAATGGCCAATGACAGTTTGAGCCACATCCCTCAGATGCTGGATTGGGAATGTGTTTAAAGCCATCCCTCTGTGAATATCCCACACTACAGGTTTTCTATAATAAACCTGATGCTGAAAGAAGGCAGTGTTTTTCTTATGACTGTGCCAGGGCCTCACCTTGCAAACTCCGTGGCCATGTCCTGCTGCTGACACACCCACTCAGGCCCTGCCATCCACTTATTTAAGTAATTATGGTTCTTTTCTCCATGTCATGGGCCTCAGCTGGGTTCACCTTCACCTGCAGACATAAGAATCATCCAAACCCCTGGTATTAGGAAGGCCTTGTATTTATGCTCAAGGTCATGCAACCAAAATGCAGAGGCCGAGAAGATACCATTTATTGTGTATCAGAGGACTCCACTGATTTCTGGGAGCCCATGGTTCTTTGTTGGGATCAATCTTTACAGAGCCTCTTCTTTTTTAAAAAAGTAATTTTATAAAAAAGAATATTGTGATTCAAGTTCACAATATTCTCCAGTTGATGTCTGTCCATTAGAATCACCTGGTGATCTTTTACATCCACGAATGCCTTAGGGCCAGGTTAATACCACGGGGACTTGTTAGGATGCAAATTCTCAGCCTACCTCAGAACTGCAGAATCAGAAATTCGGACCAGTGGGTTCATAAAATCTATGTTACAACAAGCCCCTCCAGTGATTCTGATGCCCACAGAAGTTTGAGTATCTACCCCACCTGAGGACAATGAATTCAGAATCTCTGGGGTGGGGTGTGGAGGCATGGCTTTATTTAAGATTCACCGGTGACTCTAATGTTCAATCAAGTTTGAGAAGGTCCTGACCTTGCTTTGAAATGAAGGTGGTTTTTAGAAGTAGAGAAATGGAAAGAAGCAGGCTAAAACAGGAAGTTCTTTTAAAATGTACCCAGGACTTTGTTTTAATCAGGTGTGGTGAGATGACAGACTTGGATACAACGCCGCCTTGAAAGGAGGGGTGTTACTCATCCTTTCCAAGAGGTTGGGGAATTCCAGGCTGCACAGGGCCACATGGGAAGTACCAGGGTTAGTCTGGAGGCAGAAGATGCAAGGGGAATTCATGGGCGAGAGCCCTAATTGTGGTTTTCCTGGCAAGAAATGGGTGAAGCTGGGTAGGTGTGCTGAGTAAATTTAGGATTAGATAGCTTGAATAATTTCACTGAGATCTGGGCTACAGGAGTAGACCCTAGTTTGCTGGTACCTGGCCCTGGGCACTTTAGGGCAGTGGTGGTATTGGCTTGGTGTGTGACAATTAGATGAAGGAACTGTTTGGGAGTATAGGCTTTGGCCTGGTTAGTTTGCATATCAAAGGCATGTTCACAGACTAATTGTTTGCTATGTTAGAAAATAGATAGAAAGGACAGTCCTTTCCCAGGTCTACAAGGCTCTGAGGTGTCAAAGCATCATAAAACATAATAAATTAAAAACATACGTAATGCAGAAGGCAAGTCACACAGTCTCAGGTTGACTCTCAGTCTTGCTACTTACCAGCCATGTAAACTTGCCTTCTCTCAGTGTCAGTTTCTGCCTCTCTAAAATGGAGATAATAACACTTATATCATAGGGTGCGATGATGGCCTACAATGTCTGGCTCAGTTGGCAAGCATTCAATACAGGAGAGCTATAATAAAAATTAGCAACAAAGCAATGGACTTAGAACTAGAAGTGAGAAGAAATGAATAAATATAACTTAGACTTTCAAGTTTTGGAAAATGATAGGGCTACTGACAGAGGCAGGATACAGGCAGTCATGGCTGTTTGGGTGAGAAGAGTACATGGTTGGATTTAGATTTGTTTGACATGGCATCAGGATGTTCGAGGGCAGTCCTCTTGGCCCAGAGCTGTGAGGTTGGGACTTGGCAGAGAGGTGGGTGTGGGGCTATGGGCTTGGAAGGCAGGTGACTGCTGAGAGAGAAGGTCATGCCCACGGCTGGGCTCCATTAGGGGTAGGGGTGACAGAGCTGCTAGTGAAGAGGAGATGAGTGTCCCAGAGATGGTCGTTTATAAAGACCAAAAAAAAAAGGAGCATCAGGAAGGTGAGGAGAACAAAACCCTTATGTAAAGAGGTCACATCACTTTGTTCTCTGAGCACCTTCTTAATGACACTAAAATAATCCTCTCTTCTCTCCATCCAGCTGGCTGAGCTACTTCAGGTGGAGACCATTTCTTGTACATCTCTGATTTATAAGGCCAACAGAATATATAATTCAAAAATTATTTTTAACCAAGTTATATTGAAACTCTAAAATAATTTAGGCATTTTTCTGTTGATAAAAGTGATTAAATTGAGGAGAAAATTAAAGAAATCTTTTTTTCCTTCTTTATTTTTGCTGTGTGTGTGTATCGGGGGATTACAGCAAGAATAGAACACATGTAATTGATGCCATGGGACCAAATGCACAAGGAAGAAAGCCCACCTTTCCTGGAAAGACAGTCTGATAGAACCCACAGGCCCAACTTCTAGAACTAGAGTAGAAACTAACTAACCATGTCACCTGGAGCATGTTCCCCACCCCATCTTTATGTTGATATCTTCCTTAAAAAGATAAAGATAATCTTGGAGTAGATATGCTCCACTTGTGCTGCTTTGGCTTGGTGATTAAGAACTGAACTTGTCTGGGGCCATAGCTATTTGGAAACAAAAAAATCTTATTGAATAGGTTTTATTAATTTCACTTTGGAGGAGTGTGTTGGTTTCCGATTGCTGTTATAACAAATTACAACACACTTAGTGGTTTAAAACAATACAAATTTATCATCTTACAGTTCTGTAGGTGGGAAGTTTTGACATGGGTCTCACCCAGCTAAGAGCAAGGTGTTGGTGGTTCCTTCTGGAGGCTCTGGGGAGAATCTATTCCTTGCCTTTTCCAGCTCCCAGAGACCACCTGCAATCCTTAACTCATGGCCCCTTCCTCCATCTCCATAAAGCCAATCTTCAAAGCCAACAACATGTAGCCAAGTCCTTCTAGTCTACATCTCTCTGCTTGTGTGCCTACCCTGTCTCATCTCTCAGACTCTGACTTCTTGCCTCATTCTTTCCCTTACCAGGACTCTTGTGATCACGTTGGACTCAAACAGGATTATCTCTCCATCTTGGTGTCTTTAACTTAATCACACCTGCAAAGTCCCTTATGCTGTGTAACGTACAAATTCACAGGTTCTGGGAATTAGGACATCGATATCTTTGGGGACTAGGAGTAGTCCTGCCTGATATCATGAGACTGTGTGCAGGTGGCTTTGGTACTGGTGGCCCACTCTGGTCCTGAGTGGGGGTTGAGTAATGCAAGAAAAGAGCAGTCACCAAGTGTGATAAAAACGTGGTGATTCTGGTCCATGCATTCCTGTGAATAGGGGAAGTGACATTTTTTGAGTTTGGGCAATTTTCCATTAATCTTGCTAACCCATGAGCGTCAGGAAAAGTCATTAGCTCAGGAACACTGCTCACAGAGTACTCAATCTTTAGGTATACTCTGAAGATCAAAAAAGCAGTGGAGCCTAAAACAAGTTGTGACTCCAGCCTCACAGCCTTGTTTTGGAAAACCAAGGAGAAGAGAGGTGTCATGAGCCCCCCTGAGTCAGGAAAAGACTGTTTTGAGTGTGCTTGTGTTGAAACGGAAGGCCTACCAGGATGTAAGACTGGCAGATGGGACTATTGTGCCCAGAGAAAGGTAGTGGAAACAACTGTTCCCTTAGAAGCATCTATGCAGAATAAGAAGAAATGAAATTCCATGTTCAGGTTATTAGTTTTCTGTGTTGTTGCCATGTGCTGTGTGTTCTCAGAAGATGGTGACAGCAGACTGCCTTCAGTGGAGTATGTCCTTGTCTTCCTGAGGGAGTGGTAGATGGTGCCAGGCCTCTCCCCACTTAGCTCCCTTGTGCTGAAGACAAAGTTATGCATACGCTCTGTGTGGTGCTGAGTGAGCCACTGAGGAAGGGAGCAAAAACCCATCCAGTGATGTCCTTCCTGCTCGGCCACAGCTTCCCCACCCAGTGTCCTCTCCACCTTGCGACTCTGTATCCAAATCGCCACCACGTGACCTCCTTTCCTTTCGGTTAAGCATTGACCTCTCTGGGCAGCACATTTAATGTTCAAGTTCTCTGGAGAGAAAAAAATAAAACCAAATACGGTTGGATGATTAAGTTGGTGAATTCATCCTAGAAAAAGTGCTCCATACTTCACTGCTCAATATTACTACTGTCATTTTTGAAGTACTCCCCTAGGGAAGCTATGCACTGTTGCCAGAGTCTAGTCCACCCTTCAAAGCAATTTTGGAACTCTTTTTCTGGAATGGCCATCAGATCTGTTGTCGTATTACCCTTGATGTCCTGAATGTCATCCAAATGTCTTCCTTTCAAGATTTCCTTATCTTCGGGTAAAGAAAGAATTCACTGGGGGCCAGATCAGGTGAGTAGGGAGGGCGTTCCAATACAGTTATTTGTTTACTGGCTAAAAGCTCCCTCACAGACAGTGCCGTGTGAGTTGGTACATTGTCGTGATGTAAGAGCCATGAATTGTTAGTGAAAAGTTCAGATCGCTTTTGTCTAACTTTTTCATGCAGCTTTTTCAGCACTTCCAAATAGTAAACTTGGTTAACTTCTTGTCCAGCTGATACAAATTCATAATGAATAATCCCTGTGATATAAAAAGAAAAGGTTAGCAATAGCACTGCAACAAGTTTGCGAACTTAATTGTCAGACCTCATATACTATCTTAATTTGAGGGCCAGAAAGAAGGAGGTGGACATACTGGGAACATGGAAGAGGTGCTACAATATTGTCCAGAGGGTCCCAGAAACTCATTTACTTAAGGTGTTGAACCTGCCAGGCGCTGCGCTTTCCACTCATTTTGTCCTTTCAACAACCCTTGTCCCTAGGTCTTATCATTCCTATTTACTGATGAGAGAACTGATGCTCACGAGACCCCCAGCACACACATAACTTATTTCCCAGTTCTGTCTCAACTCAACTCCCAGTCTACATGGTCCTGAGATAGGCCCTTTTCAGAGACTGTTCTGTGATTCATGAGTCCAAAATACTTCTCAGGTCTCACTCCTGGGTTGGGGACTGGATGTGACTGAGCAGAGGTCAATAGACTCATGGGGTTCCTTAGATCTCAAGGGGCAGGTTGGCTTGCTCTGGAATGCTGAAAAATCTCTTTTGTAGACAATGCAAAATGAGCCTGATTCACATAACATATGCTGTGTAGTGTAATGAAGCCCCCTTTGCCATTTGAATGTTATTCAAATAAAGGATTACAAACCATCTTGGCAGCTTACATTATCATCTCCAAATGCAAAAACAAAAAGTTCCACAGCTTAGAACAAAGAATTTGTTATTTAACCATAAAGAAGAAAGGCATCTTTCTTTTTTTAATTCAAAGTAATGGAAACTCGGGCTGGCCGAGTGGCGCATTGGTTAAGAACTGGCTTGGGACGCCAGAGGGCCCCGGTTTGGATCCCACATGAGGGCCAGTGACACTGCCCTCTACAGCTAAGATGCTGAACAACAGCTCAACCTGGAGCTGGGTTGCCATGAG
>NW_017732901.1:179294-181404 GCF_001890085.2 Hipposideros armiger
TGCCTCGCCTGGGAAGAGCGCAATGATGGTGCCAACTTGGGCCAGTGAAGCAACATCCTCCACAACTAGACTGAAGAACAAAAACGACAGCAACTTGTCTATTCCCCTTCCCCCAATTCGCCAATACAAATCTTTAAAAAAATAATAATAATGGAAACTCAGGTATGGAAAGCACTGAAGAGTACATTCTAGACTAATCTCTTCCCCTGCCCCTGGCAGGTTTCCCTTCCAGAACTTCACTGACGAGTGGCTTGAAATCCTTCAGTGATAGGAGCAGGCCTCCCTCCTGAGGCAGTCAGCTGTTTTGTTTGATGATCAAATGAATCTACGATTAATATTTTAGCAACATAGTAAGAAGCAAAACTGGTAGGTTTGATCCCCTCACTCCTCCAGTCTTCCTCTCCTCAGAAAATGAGGTTGATTATTGCTGTAGCAAACTAACATAAATTTAGTGACTTGAAACAATAAGATTTACTATCTTACAGTTCTGGAAATCGGAGTCCTCTGGGAGAAAATTAAGGTATCAGTGGAGCCACGCTCCTTCTGAGGGCTCTAGCCTTGGCTTTCCCAGCTTTCAGAGCTAGCCCACTGTCTTTGGCATGGGGCCTCTTCTGCTGTCTTCAAAGCCAGCAGTATAACATCTTTGAATCTCTCTGACTCTCCTGTCTTCCTCCTTCACTTATAAGGACTTTTGTGATTATATTGGTCCATTCAGATAATCCAAGATAAACTCCCCACCTCAAAATCCTGAATTACATCTGCTGAGCCCCTTTTGCTCTATAAAGCAACATATTCACAGGCTCTAGGGGTTGGTACGTACACATCTTTGGGGGGGGGTCGTTATTCTATTTACCATGGAGGTCAACCTAGTTTGAAAGGCAAGTTGAAGAAATATCAAGTGGAACTCCCCCAGAGGCTGAAGCTCCACCTCAGTGTCTCAGAGAGACAGGGCCTCAGGTTGGAAACACTGGTGGTCCACCCCTCCAGGTAGAAAGGAACTCCAGGCCCAGGACTCTCAACCCAACTCCAAAGAGTCCTAATCCCAAATTTGGCATGGAAGCAATATAGACTCCCTTCAAGGGATTCCAGAACCTAGACAATGAAAATATCAATAAGGATTAATATGGACTGGAGAACAGGGAACCTTCCCAAAAGTTCCGGAGCCTGGTTCCAAACGGTGGTGAAGGAGCCCCACTTATAACAAAAATTGAAATTTCTCTGCATCCTGGCAAATGAGATTTGGGTGGGCTTTCCATATGATTTAGAAAAAGTAAGTAATGTGGCCTTTGTTCCCCTGAGTGTAGAATTCCTTGGTCTATAATTGTGCCTCATGAATGGTCCACACTCTTAGAATTGCCCCTGAATGGATAGTTAAGAATCAGCCTGAGAGCTTTCTTCTACAGATAAGGCTGGAGAGGCCATTCAAGACCCACCTCAAGCCCTATCTTCTCTAAAATCTCTTCCCAACAACACTAGCCAAAGGGACACCTCCCTGGTCCCATAGCATTTACTGACTCTACCTTTTACTAGACAGTAGGCATATATGCTCTTGTGTCACAGTCATCTTTGGTGAGCACATGCTCAATGTTTTGACCTTCCCAATCCAACTGGAAACATCTGGAAGGGCAAATCCAGGAGCTGTTCATTTTTGAGCCCTCTTCAAGGCCTGATACCACAGCAAGGATGGTAGGTTATGAAAAGATATTTATTGACAATAATGAGATGAAACCCAAGAGAGTCCAGTCTGGCAAATACAGCCTCTACAGCATGATGGAAACGAAACAGGATGACATGTAGAGAGACCTGGGATTAATGGAGTTGATCTTCAAGTGCTTTGTAGCTTTCATCTCACCTTTATTTCCCCACTACAGATTTTGTTGGTGTAGCTGCCAAGGTTCTTGCTGAAAAACAAAGCTCTTCACTGTTTAAGGCCTAACTCATAGCCTGGCTTACACAGTATGACTCCCATCCCTCAAGCCTCACCTCTAAAACCACCCTATTTTCCTTCATCTTTTTCTGACTTTTTAATAAGCACTCAGGTGTTGTGATGCTGCTGCTAGTTCAGGCACATTTTGAATAGTCTACAAAATAAATAAGAACAGAGTGTATT
>NW_017732901.1:181999-193194 GCF_001890085.2 Hipposideros armiger
CTGTTCCCATCCCCCAATTCCCCAATAAAAATCTTAAAAAAAAAAAAAAAAGAACAGAGTGTATTTAGTGTCATTTGTTTATATCTAAACCTCTTCTACCAGAATGAGAGATCCCAGAGACAGAATCTTGGGTTTCCTGAAGCATACAGCCAATATCTGTGAATGACAGAATGCATCTCTGGGTCCCTATGTTTAGCTCAGTGCCTAAAATACCACAGGTGCTTGTTAGGTGCTTATTAAACAGTTGAATAGATAGACTCAGTAGGATTTTAGGAATAATTTCCTTTAAAGCAGGTAGGTTAATTTTATAAGAACTTTTCAAATAAAAATATCTGGGAGTACCCTTGTATGTTATAATATAAGCCCAACTTTCCCATTTCAACTGCAATAATAAGGCCAGTTATTGAACTAAAAAAGCTTTGTATATGTTGTGTTTTGCCATTCATCTCAATGAGAAGTAGTAATAGAGGCCTTATTTTATTCAGTGGAGCTGGAGCATTAGGAAAGAAGAGAATAGTGGCTCTTTCCAGAGTTTTCTATTCTCTACCAGCTGCTGCCTAGTGCTCTTAGTAAAATTTATGGAAATCTGAGGTCGGGCTCTCTGAGGCTGTTGAGGTTTGTTTAACTGTCAATAAATGAAGCTGTAGATGGCCAGACTGATTTGCATATTGATATGTCCTTTTCCATCAGTGTGTATATTATAGTTTTAAAAAATACCAAGCGTAGGCATTAAAAATGTATGGAAATTATCCACAATTTCATTTGAAGGCCATGTTCTCTGGCCCTAAAATGTGAGGATAATAGGACCCTGCTTCTTTCAATTAGTTCTGTCCCAGTACTTGAACAGAAAGTGCTATAGCTGGGAAGAAGAAGCCAAAATGGAACAGGCACACTCCCACTTCCCTCCCCCTATTTTTAGGATGTGTATTAATAAAGATCCTTTGGTCAAAATCAATAGAAACTTGCTTTGGTTAACTCAAGGAAAAAAGGAATCTAATGGAAAGATGGGAAGTAGCTGATAATCTGGGAAGAAGCTAAAAGGACATGACCCAGAACAGACATTGGGATCTAGAGGGCAGGAACCAAAGGGCCACCTCTTGTAGGTGCCACTATCTGCAGGAATCAGCTTCATACATTTTCTTTTCTGTGTCAGTCAGCTCAAGACTCACATTCAGAAATTTCTACTGGTCTGGCTTGGGTGGCAGGCCCATTCCTTGGTCATAAGAGAACAGGATCATTGATTGAAACACCATCAAGAATGCTTATTGTGAAGGAAGAGAAGTTTCTCAAGAGAAATGAAGTGATGTTATCAGAAAAAAAGGGAATGAAAGCTGAAACAACAAATGCCTGCCACCATGGGCATAGCTTTACCCCTAGTGCCTGGAAAAGTCAAGAGACAGTCAACAATTTAAATTACAGTCAGTCCTCATTATTCATGGATTCCATATTTATAAATTCGCTTACCCACTAAAATTTATTTGCATCCCCCAAATCAATACTCTCGGTGCTTTTGTGATCATTCACAGACATGTGCAGAGGGAGAAACATTTTGAGTTGCCCAACGTTCCTGTTCCTGGCTAAGGTGGAACAAGGTGGTGCCCTGCCTTCGTATTCCAACCCTCATGCTGTACAAAATTGTTCTATTCCCAGTCTCCCTAGTACCACTAATTTTTTCTTGCATTTTTGTGCTTTGTGTTGATGGTTTCACGTTCAAAATGGCCACCATGAGTAGTGCTTAAGTTCTGTCTAGTGTTCTAAGCACAAAAAGGTTGTGATGTGCCTTATGGAGAGAATATATGTGTTAGATGAGTTTGTTCAGGCATGAATTATAGTGCTGTTGGCTGTGAGTTCAAAGTCAATGAGTCAACAATGTATTAAACAGAAGCATGCATCAAACCAGGTTCTGTATTGATCAGTTGATCAGAAGCTTACAGGAACCTAATCCTGTATTTCTCCTAGGAGCAATGGTTCAATATTCACTAATTCAGTATTCATAGTGACTTTGTAGAATATAATTACTGTAAATAATGAGATTAACTGTATATATTCTTAGATTGGTCTTCAGACTTTTAATTTCTATATTACATTACTCTCAGATTTATGGTTATTGATTTCACTTAAAACTAGCTATTTTCTTATAGTTCTTGCACATATATGAATTTGTTGCCATTTAGTTAGGTGCCATGTTGACACCCTAAGCCTTCTCACCCTAGCATCGGGAGGGGAAGGAAGGATTGGAGAGACAGGCATAGTCTTCCTGAGAGAGATATTAAGAGCCTTCCTATCAGGTTTAAAAGATGACAATCTTTTTTCCATATAAGGAAAGCAATCAGCTCGGCTCACACAAATGCTGCATTTCCCTTGCAAATGAGCTTCATTACCAGCTTGTTTTATGATTTTCCTCTTAGTGAGAGTGAGCTGCTTTCTATGACTCTGTGTCCTCGTTGAAAACCATCTCAGCCCTGAATTAATGTCCTCATCTATAACCACATTTAATGATGAAGTTTGCCATGAGGTTGTGAGTGAGTTCATTGGAAGGAGCCATCTGGTCCAGTGAGATTTCCCTCAACTAAATACATACCCTGGATTTATAGAAAATATTTTTTACATATTTCATTTGTCTTCCACATTAAATCTATTAATGCCAGGCTTATAATTATTAAGAAACATTATCAAGTGACTTTGTTCAAACTGAATCCAAAACCAAAGACTCCAAAAGTTCCGAGTCCATGTAATTATCTCCTAATGGCATCAGGTGACTTAATTATTAATATTCCAATATGAACATACACCTTTATACAAAGTAGCTCATTTGCTTAGGGGAAATTTTCCTGCAATTGTATTGTTAGAAAATTTGTTTTAAATTACATTTTCAAAGTTCAAGCTATCTCATTCTGTAGACACTCAATATATAAACAGGTAACAAGAATGTTTGATAATTTCCAAAATGAAAATTGAAATAATCAATAAACATATAAAAACAAGACCAAACACACCAATAAGGAAGTAACATGCAAATTTAAACAAGTTACAGTTGTTTACCCATTAAATTGGTAATGCTGTTTATTAAGTAATATTAACCCAGTGTTCATGGAAAATGCAGGCAATAGGCACGCACACTCAGCAGTTGCTAGGTGGTGAGTAATGGGTACATCCTCCTGCGGAGAAATTGAGCAACATGTGTAGGCACTTTGAGTAATGTATGTCTTCATCAATTTATCCTGAAGGAATAGTCAGGAGCGATTTGGCGAAAGAAAGATGTACAAGGATTTTCAATGAAGCATTGTTTGTATCATGAAAAGTTGGGAACACACTGTACATCCAAATGATAAAGGAAAAGTGAACAAATCGCGGTCTCTCAGGATGGAATATTATTATGTATCTACTAAAAAATTGTCTTCCTGAACAATGGTCAAGGTTAATTGAAACCATTACATCCTGGGAAAACTCTGAAAGTCTGACAGACTTTTGTATGAATAAGGACATGAAGTAATATGAATTGTGTGCACTTGCTTGTGAGAATAAAGCTATTACAACCACTTTGGAGATGAATTTGGCAATATCTAGGCAGCTGGAACATGCACATACCCAACAATTCCATGCCAGGTATATTCCCTTGGGACACTCTCACCTATGTGAAAAGGAAGACATGGCAGCCAAGAATGTTAATAGCAACAATGTTTATAACAGAAGAAACACTGGAAACAATAAACAGTCTGTTAGTGGGAAGGTGGATACATTACAGCATCTTCACGTACACTGTGCATCACGTAACAGTAGGGATGAATGGCTTAGAGTGACACAAGTCCACAATGATGAATCTCCCAAACAAAATATGATCTCCCCAAAATAATGGGAGTGGAGGAGCAGAGGTATTCAGCAAAATAAAGAAAAATATATAAAAATAAGACATCATTTATTTCAGTTTTAAAACATGAAAAATGGTATCATATTTTGCTTAAGAATTTATAAATATGTGAATGAGGGACTCGTATAAAGAAATGTATAGAATAATAATCACCAAAATCTGAAAGTTGCCTCTTAATGGGGGAAAATGAATGAGAATTGAGAGGGGCAACACAGGTGTATTCAACTGTATTAGAATATTTTATTATTTGACTGGGAGATGGCTAAATTGATGTTTGTCCAATCTTTTTGTAAATGTTAACTAACACATAATTTTTTAAAAGATTGTGTGATGATATGTGATGATACAATATAATATCACCTGAAAAAGGGAAAATATGAAAGTACATTCAATAGAATTATATATGTGTGTATGTATGTATCATATGTACACAAATAGCAGAATGTTCATAGTCATTACCTCTAGGTAGTAAGATTATGAGTGATGTTCATTTACATCTCACATTTATGCCTTTATGAATTGAATATATCTATCACCAGAAAAAATAACTGTTTTGAAATGTTTTAAGTTTAAAACTTGTATCCTATTGGGCCTTTGATTGGTATGTGTTTTAATCAGTTTCGGGTTACATAGCTTCCCACGAGCTCTCAATAAGTGTCTATTAAAGTCGGGCTGCAGGGCTGGAAGCATCCTTGGGAGGCTCTCCATTACAATGTAATATTCTCCTTGGAGATAAAAGTAATGACAGCAGGAAGAATGGGTGGAAGACCCCTATTAGCAGTTATGAGTCCTGGAAAAGCCATTCATTAAAGAGGGAACAAGTATGTCAGGGGAGAGGAAAGAATGTGGATTTCATTTATTTTAAACCCCTGCACACATCTCCAGAAAGGACAGGACAGACAGCTTCTAGAAATGAACTTGTGCTGGTGAATAGCTGGTGCTCTCTCCATTGAAGAAAACATTGAAAATGCTTTTCCACCTGGTTTTCGTTTTTCTTTAGCATCTCTTCTTCAAAAGTCTATCACATATGAGAGAATTTTAAACAGAAAGGAGTTACTCAAAGTCACACACTATTTAGGGGTAAGAAGAGGCCAGAACCTCATCTCCTGAGGATCATTTGAGTTGGGGTGTAGGGAGTTGGGGGGAGTTTGACACACAGCAGGCAGGGCTCAGGGAGATGAAATGATCGCTTGTGTCTGCTTGTTCAGCACTAGAACCTTCCTTCAGAATTCTCTTTCAGAATATGTAGGTCATGCAAGCAAGCAGAATAATAGGGTTCAGTTAGCTCTGCTTATAAACTGCAAAATATTTCTAGCGAGCTAGAAATGTACTATGAACAATCGAGTGAGAGTTGCTTTGTTTTCAAACCCACTCTAGTGAGATCTGAGACTCATATTCTTGGAAAACTGACAGTATTTTCCTTTCATCTGTCTGGGTTCTACCCTCTTCTCTGTGACCTAAGGTACGTTCAGCCGGGTTTACCCAGGTAGTGGCAGCTAAAAATCGGGCAAACCCTCTCTTTGGATCCACCTGGTGCCATGGCCGCTGTAGCCCAGGAGCCTCTATCTGAATGTCAAGGGTGTGGCCACTTGTACTGTTGGCTCAAGAGCAAGGCCGGGAAAAAATTCAAGGTTTTCATGAACGTTGGTGATGCTTTGAAGATAAAATGTGACACTATGTTTATTTTTCAGCTTTTTGTTAAAGCATAACAAATACAGACAATTGCTCACATCATTAATAGACGTCTAGGTAAGCACCCTTTTTTCTTCAAGTAAAAACACAGACTCCTTAAAAATCATACCCATGGAGCATAAGCCAGAGCTGGAAACAAAGCTAAACTGAGCACTGCATTTCCAGCCCACGAGGCTCAGTGCAGCTTATACAAAAATATATCCATTAGAATTGTTCTTGATAAAGTTTGAGCATGAAATGCCAAGCCAGCTGGAATAGCCAATGCCTCCCAGCAGGTCCTACATGTTCTATGGGTTTTCTGGTGGCCAGCCATTGCTCACCTTCATGTCTTGTCTGCCTCCCTCCACTTCAGCCCTGGCTTGGGAACCACTGCTGGTGAGAACAATACGGTGGGTGGGCGACCTGAGAGAATAATATGGTGGGTAAGCAGCTTCCCAGGGATGGAGGGTGAGGCGGTGGAGGGGTTGGGAGGTGGGAGAACCCTGCCCTTCCTAATCTTGTTGGACACCTCTGGCTGCTGTTTTCTTCCCTGCTGCCCCCACATGCTCTCCTCCTCCTTTCCTAGTGATCTGGGTGGATAGAGCCAATGACATGGCCTCTGAAACTATGATGACAATCTCCGGGGTAGGTGTTAAAGGTGGCAAATATTTCACTCCTTTTTGTTCTCTAACTTGGGCTCTGGGCAAATAAAAGTGGTAGAAAGTAGAGAAGGTGGGAGGAAGATGGAGCCATCATGAATGAATGAATGAATGAATGCACCATCATAAGTCAGCCCTCAGATAGTCATTGAGGGCACTGAGACATGAACTTGCCTTACCTTAAAATGTCATCTGTAGGAGATTCTGTGAATGTTTCTTCCTTATCCTCTCAATGTGGCTCCCCAGAGGCCTTCTGTAGCCCCTGCTGGGAGGGCTGTCCTGAGGTGCCCACTCTTACCCAATGTCTGACAGTGAAAGGGTACCACCACTGGAGCTTTCTTATCCTCTGATCAACTCTGATATCCTCTGAGGGCAACTCTGAGGTGTGGCCCTCACTGCCCAGAGCTCCCTGTAAGATTGAGTGGACATTGCTTTTCATGGTATTTTGAAGATATTGCGGCTTTGTCAGGCGTTCTCCTCTCCCCTCCCCCACTCCTCAATGATGCGGTTTTTCCTGGGCGTGCTCTCTAAGAAACGCCTTTGATTTCTTGTCTCAGCGCCAGCTCCTAACGAACCCAAACTTAGACAGCATTATTTTGACTCCTTATAAAAATTTTGAATACTCCGAGCTTGATTCATGAAACTCAGAAAATGAAACTTCAACAAATTCCTCTTCATTGTTAGGTGGCACATGACCTCTAGCCATACTTTAATCTGAGGAAGACTGCTAGTTTTATACTCCTGATGGGTTTTATGAAAACTCTACTTTGAGGCAAGATTATGAGACATGATATTTAAAAGGAGACAATTTATTACTCATTTAATCATTTTAATTAAATTATCCTCTGAAGTATAATGTAGGGTCCCTTGAAATTTGTGTTCCAGAAGAAGGTTCATGCCTGGGCCCCAGAGGACTGTGTCTGCCTACCAGCTGACCCCTTGGCCAGGTCTTGCCTCTCCAGTCCCTGTGACAACTGAGTGAGTTTGCTGTCCTGCTCACCCCACTGCTTTCTGTCCTCAACTCAGGGACACATCCACTCTCTTTATTAGATAGAAAGATGAACCTGCAGCAGAGAGGGCACAGCCCTTCACTCCACACCTCTGTGCACCCTGATTTCACCCCTTGTACCACCCTGGAACCCCAAAGGGGATCCAGAAGCAATTCATCCTCATGTCCTAAAGACCCTTTGGTACAATAGTCTATCTAATCTGTAAGACTCGTGATTTTCAAAAATCAGGGCTAAGTGGATAAGATAAATTTACCTAACTCTCTAGTTCTTACAGGGTGTTACTTTTGTTGTTGTCAGGGAAGCCTTTGACTTATTTGTGCTTTGTGGTGACAATCTAGAGATGGGTGAGTCCTTTCTGAGAAATTACAAGCCAGAAGAATCCCACTGCTAAACCTACAGAAAAACACACCCAGAAGAAAGAGCACCTTCAGCCAGTCATAGAATTTTAGGATAAACAGGAAAGTCTCAAAGTTAGATTTTTTTTTTAATGTGAAAGAACAAAAAGGAGAGAAAGGGTGGTATAATCATATCCCCATGGATCTGGGGCTCTGGGAAAGCATAAACCTCCTCCTTGCCTTTTTCTCCTACCATGTAAGGTTTGAACAGGGGGATGGGGTCCCATTAACATGTATAATTTAGTCACTTCTCTGCAGGATATTTATGACTGCTTACCTGGTTATGTCCCACTATGCCACATTAGGTTAAAATCTGCTGTACCAAGCATTCACCACCTAACTGCTGGCGTTTTAGGACTAACTTATTCTATTTGGAATGGCAGCTTCTTCTAGGATCAAGCAGTGTTAGAGGTGGAAATATTCAGATAGTGAAAAGCAACAACTGCATTACAATGGAAGATGCAATAAGTGAATAGTGTTCTCACAGGATGTGGGGACAGCCTCTACTTCCCTCCCCCTGTGGAGGCGCTCCTGGGAAATGACTTAGAGGAATACACTTCCCATTTTGCTCACATTTAGGGGAGGCCATGGGACTAGTTCTTGCCAATGGAATGAACAGAAGCGAGGCATGTCAGTTCTAGGCCAACTGTTGTGTCTCTCCCGGGCTCTTTCTCTCCATCTGCCACTAACTCTGAAGATGCAGGATTACTTGAAAGCTTTGTGTTGAAGATGTCAGGGTCTCCATTAGCCTGAATCCCTGAATTATTGCATGGATCCAAGCCGCCACAGCACTGATGACTGGACTTTACATGATAAGGAAATAAATTTCATTGCATTAAGCCACCAAGAGCCAGGGTTTACCTGTTAGAGAACCTAGTTTTACTTTAATACCCAAGCATTCGCCCTCTCAGAAGATTACAGGGCCGGCCAAGTGGCCCGTTGGTTAAGAGCTGGCTTGGGACGCCAGAGGGCCCCGGTTTGGATCCCACATATGAGGGCCAGTGACACAGCCCTCTACAGCTAAGATGTTGAACAACAACTCAACCTGGAGCTGGGCTGTCTTGAGTCGCCGTAGGCTGCAGCCCTACTGCAGTGGGTTGCCATGGGCTACCATGTGTAGCCAGCAGCCAGAGTGAGCGGCCAGCAACTGCAGTGAGCGGCCGTCCAAAAGCCAGTGACTGATCTGCCTCACCCGGGAACAGCAAAATAATGGTGCCAACTTGGGCCAGTGAAGCAACATCCTCCACAACTAGGCTGAAGAACAAAAGGACAGCAACTTGTCTGTTCCCCTTCCCCCAATTCCCCAATAAAAACAAATCTAAAAAATAAAAACTTAAAAAAAAAAGAAGATTGCAGCCTCCATACGTATTTTAGCCATCTTGGCAAGAGATATGTTCCCGGTCTACTTCACAGAATACATAGTTTGCACCATGCAGATGAGCAGAGATCCATCCTTGGAATCTTGCTGCTCAAAGAATGGTCCACAGACCAGCAGCATGAGCACTGCCTGAGAGCTTTCAAAAGTGCTGATGTCCAGCAGCACCACAGAACTGCTGATTTAGCACCTACTGTTTCACAAGATCCCCAGGTGATTCGTGTGCACATTAAAGTTGGAGACATGCAGCCATGAGCACCGAGCTTATTATGCTCTTTGCCAGCTGAGGCATCTCCTCATTATTCAGACTTTTCTTACCATATGAGCTGAATTGAGCCAATGAGCCTGCTATCTCCATGAGCTTTAGAAGTTGATCTCTGATGCCTCCCTCCATTTATAAGTGAGATCACTTGGGCTTTGGGCATTAGTAGGAACCTAGAGAGAAGTGGTACATGTAGGGGAAGCCAGATTTTCAGAGGCCAAGGAAATGTGCTTCAATGAGCAAATAACACCTGCTGTTGTGATTTTTATGTTTGGAAACTTACTGTTTTAATACTTAGGCTTTGTGACATAACCATTTGTTGCAAATTCCCTGTAAACATTTTTCTTCAGTGTACATGTGACACCTTCCCTGATACCTGCTAAAAGTTGATTTTCATGGAGTAAACCATTTTGGGAGGTCAAGTATCATGTATAACTGCGTCCACAGCACCCACACTTATGCTGGGAGGTGCCTTTTCCACCTGATTATTGGTGGCCTGGGTGTGTTTGATAAATAACTGGTGACATTTTGTGCTTGGGAAGTATTTGATTTGCCTTTTGTTTTTTAAATATGTCTCTTGTTTACAAAGTCATCTCCATTTCAAAAGTACATGAACCTAATAACTTTACAACCCAAAATATGGACCACCATGTTCCTCTTTCAACCACCAAATGCCATGGGGACAGAGTTCTTGTTTCATGGCCCTTTCTGAAGGAAGTTCCCTGTTCTCATGCCATAGGCTGTCCTGGGGTCTCTGAGCAACACATCGTCTAGGAGGAGAATGTTTTTCTCTTGTTATAGCCTGAACATCAGTCTTTGGGTAGTGATTGTGGTGATTTTTATGATTAACATATCTGGCAGCTCATCCATTTATTCATTTGCTTACTTATTCATGCAACTGAACTTCATGAGTTTGCTGCATGTCATTACTAATAATGGCTGTCAAAAATTGCAAGAAGTCTTGCTGGAAGATGGCATCAAACAACTTATAGGAAAACAAAAGGGAGTGTGGTTTAATCACCTTCCTAACACTTAGGGGTGAACCAGTGAGTTAAAAGGAAAAAAGAAGACAAAACTGGGGTCAAATTCCTACTGACATGTGAAATACAGGAGACCCTCTTAGCCCATCTCCACTCAATAGGCTGGCTGGCGGATCAGCACCCACTCCTTATTTCCCTGTAAAATACACTGACGGGGCCCAGGTACACTGGATGGTGCTTACGGCTTAAAAACCCCTCATACCCAGGTTTGTCTGGCCCTGCTAGGTGCGTCATACGTGCCCCAGAGGTAAGCTATGTTTGTTTCCAAACTTGTTCTGAACGTTGCATAGTTTACTTGAACATCATGTAAACCAATAAAATTATGAGTACAAAAGGAAAGGGAATGGTTGCCTGAACAAAAAGTGTTGAATGCTTTGGAAAGAATCACTAGCCTGAATCTTTCACAACCTACAACTAACTTATATTTACAAGTACAATGCATTATAAACAGACACAATCCCAAGTCATTTTTTTAAAAGAGTAACTGTTAACATCTTTTAAAAGGAAGTACAGGTTAATAAAATTCATAACATCTGCAAATGACAAGAGCCAGTCATAAAAGAAGCCTATATACATAATACATAGAAAGTTCATCATAACTAGTTATCAAAGATATGCAAATCAAAACTAGAATTTACAGTTACATATAACATTGGCAGATGAAAAATAAAATAAGACTCAGTGCTACAAAGAATGATGTACGAGGGCCACTTTCATTCATTCTTGAAGTGAGTCTGCACTGGAAAAAGTTTTCCTAAAAGCTATTGGTTCATGCATATCAAAAGCCCTAAAAGCTGTTAATTACTTTAAACTTAATGATCCTACTAATAATTTATTCTAAATAAATAATCTGTTATATGGTCAAAGATGTATGCATAAAGACATTCATCACAGCATTATTATTGCAAAATATTT
>NW_017732901.1:193614-211514 GCF_001890085.2 Hipposideros armiger
ACACACACACACACACACACACACACACACACACACGAGCGACATTCCAGGAACAGCTGGCTGATGAGTCCTAATCCAGAATACAGCCCTTGTACTTGAAAGTAACAGGTGTCAGAAAAAGGGCTCATTTTTGTGCTGAGAAGAACACTGGGTGTCTCTAATCTGGGTGACCACACGATTTCACAAATATTTTTGAAGGCCTTTTTCTAGGCTAATTTCACTTTCAATAAAGAAAAACACATATGACTGGGTTTAGAAAACAACACATTTAAAGCCAGTTATTGGATGGTTGAATAGTTTGATGCTGCCTCATATTTCATTGGCATTGCCGTCTTAAGTTCTACCAGATTCTCCTGGTTAAACCCCAGGGCCTCAAGCCTTTTCCTTGTAAGTGACACCACCACATCTGTGGTACAAACGACCTCAGCTAGCAAACTGGGGTAATAAGGCCTTGGCACGCTTCTCAAAATTCAGTCCATCCCAAGGTTAACAATGAGTGCTAGGATGATTTGCTTCTGCTTAAAGCCCAACAAACCCCCAAACAATAAATTTACCAAAAAGTGCAGGTGGATTTGAAAAATACTGAAAATTCAACAACTGCAAAAATTCATCTTCAAATCTCATAATTAATTTTGTTTCCAATTAAGCAACCCAGAAAGCAGCTTGGTGCTCATTTCAATCAACATCGCTTAATTACTCATAGTTCCTTTGTTCGAATTATTCTGTTTTTCCCAAACACTACAGTCTGATATATTTGGAATAATCCACGCAGTAGAGAATGAGACATAGGTGAACAGAACATAGATTCGTCTTTAATTCGGAGCCCCAGAGATGATAACTCCCACTCTTCCACATAGAAGATACATTGTTTTAGAAATAGAAGTACCAAAAATTGTTCTTTTCTTTTTAAGCTGAGCCATCCTGCCACCTGTTGGCAGCTCAGTGGCAGCTCAGCTCGGGCTGGGAATCGAACCAGCTAACACTCTTGAGTGAGCTCTTAACCAACTGAGGCACTCGGCCGGCCCCAAAATTGTTCTTTTTATTAAGTTAAAATATGATTCAAGCAACCTAATATTCAAAAATATTAAAAACTTCTTAACAAAATTCTCTATTATAAAATAACTACCTTATTAAATCAAATAATCAGTAGAAGCTAGTACATTTGATTCAATAAAAAATTAAAGTAGAAAAAATAATGCCTGTTAAGAGAACTGGGGAGACACAGCTTGGCTTTTTCTCTGAAGAGGGCATGGAGTTTTAGACAATCATATGTTTATTTGGAGCTAAAAATGGGTCATGGTTGCCAAATAACGCTAGTGCAATTTTAAGCTGTATTAATAAAAGTAAAGTGTCTATTGCAAGGGTGATAATAGTCCCATTGTTCTGTGCACTTGCTGGAGTGCAGCCCATCTCGGGCACTGGAGCCAGCTCTGACCAATGAGGCCTGCCCGGGCATGGGACCCGGTGTGCTGGGTGGCCTGGAAAGCATGTCAAATGATGAGCAGATGCAAGGCCTGGAAAAGACTAACGGGGAGATGGGGTGGTGTGTGACCTCTGTATTCCAGCATCTGAAGAGTTGTGCGAAAGGCAGATTCCATTGAATGTGTGACTTCAGAAAGCAGAATTTAAAACCAAAGGATGGAATTTTAAAGGAGGAAGATTTTAGCTGCAGTAACCAGGTCTTCCGGCCTTAAGAGTGAAGGGGAAAGCTGAGGCCACCATTGGTGGCAGGAGTGGGGCGATGGTGGGGCTTCAGTACTACAACTTTGGGATGCTTAAATTCCCTGAGTACCTTTCTTTCTTTCTTTCTTTCTTTCTTTCTTTCTTTCTTTCTTTCTTCTTCTTCTTCTTCTTCTTCTTCTTCTTCTTCTTCTTCTTCTTCTTCTTTCTCTTCTCCTCCTCCTCCTCTTCCTCCTCCTTTTTTTTTATTTTTTTTACAAGGTAATACAAGTGTTTACTGGCAGAATTTTGGTGTTGAAAGAGACCTTTACAGGTCATCTGAAACAATCTCCTCCCTTTACAAATAGGCACAGCAAAGCCTTGGGCAGTTATGACAAAATCACACACAAGTAATCACCAAGGTAGCGGGGAGACTAGGGCCCCCTTTCCTCTTGCTAAGACAGTGGCCTTACATGACCATGCAGCTTGATGGCTTTATTTTCACTGGAAATGGACACTGTCTGTATCTTCACCTTGAATGTTGATGTGGGAGGTGGGTTGAATGGAAGGATGAACAAATTCTATTGAAGTCCCTAATATATGCAAAGCATGATGGCTCAGCCATAAAATATGAATGAAAGAAAAATGGTACCGACCACAAACATTGAGGAGCTTATCATTTGGTTGGAAAGAAGAGAAATTACATATGAGTGAAAATAATCCTATTACAAAGAGTCAAACAATTGATTCGGATGTCAAATCTCTAGGAACTCTGAAAAAGAGAGGCTGGGCTGGAGCAGAGAAGGCACAGGACTTGACTGTAGATGCAAAGAATAAGTGAGGGGGAGGGGTTGACAGGAGAGAAAGTGGAGGGAGGTAGCCCACTGTCAGCCCCACTGCAAGTACCTTCTTCACCTCTCGTTAAACACTCCTGGGGTCATTAGTTAGACGTGCTCATTTGTAAGTAGTTAATTCGCAGTACGGACAGCTGTGCAGGCGCAGGTCTGTGCGCATTGCTCACAATGGCCCCTTCTCTGGGGATGCTCTGAGGAGAGCCCTGACACTCCCACCAGAATGGTTTGGACAGCACATCATGGCACCCTGGGACCCATGTGCCGCAATGTCCATGTAGCCCAGAGGAACCAATCAGAGCAATCCATGTAACTACCAGCACACGGAAAATACATTCACTTCACCCCAACTCAGTGCAGGCAAGAGCCATGGGGCTTTGAGGCCCTCTGAAAGGGATTTTTGCAGGGTTTTTTTTTTTTTGTATATATATAGGGCTTCAGAAACTCAAATTTACAACTTTGGCTATTCCTAGCAAAAATGTGGAGCCTCTCAGGACACGGAGCACAGCCCAAAGTAGGCAGCCATTCTACCTGGTTTAGCTAGAAAAGAGGTGTTTCTTATTGTCAAGGCAAAGCAGAGAATAAATGACAACCTGAAAGTCAAGGAAAGTAGAATGAGTGATCAGCAACCACTATATTCCTCCTTTGCTGCCATTTTTCTTTTTCTCTGAATATTTAGAATGAGAACGGAGAAAGTCTGGAAGGCAAATGAACAATCAACAACTCCAGGTGTGTAGATGAGGGATGTTCTCTCGGATGCTACTGCCTGGACAAGTTTTTTCCTAGGCAAAATTGGTATTTTTACTTCTGGGGACAAGTTTTTGAAAGAAGGGGGTCTTGTTTAATCCTCTGTGTGGGTCTTTGCAGGATTCTGAAAGGGTGACTGTGGAAGCTGCACTTTTAGTACGCTGTGGCTTTCTTGAAGAGGGCACTTTTCCCTCTGTTTCGGTGCACTGGCTGTATTTATCCCCAAACAACACAGTGCTGGTTCATTCAGTGACAATCAAAATTGCCGTTTCTAAAGGGTCCCGATTCCAGAGAGAGAGAGAGAGAGAGAGAGAGAGAGAGAGAGAGAGCGAGCGAGCTCTATTGTAGTCCCTTGTCCACATGCCTGACTGCTTTGACAGGAAATTAATGACTTTGGAGACTGACATTCTTCAACCCCGAGAAAAGGGAAATTTTCAGTTTTTGCTGATCAGGGAGCTCTGGTGTGAGGTTCCTCTATCCCCAGTGAAATGGTCCTGCCACAAGCCTGCTCCTTTACCAAGTCTGGGACGGTGGGCAACACAAGGGGCAAAGGACAGGAGCTTCCCTTGCCCAAGTGCTTGTTGTATTGCATTTTCTCATAACGACGAGTCGTCCCTGTCGTGGTGACCCAGTGTGCTGAGGGACAGGTCCACTCGCTCACACACAAGATGCTCCTGCAAACTCCGTGTCCATTATTGCTTGGAGCGAGTCACAGCAGAAGATATTGGACAGGAAGGTAAAGAGCAAGGCCGTGGGTAGAGGCAGGATAAAAATGCCAAAAAGAAAAATTCTCTGGACTTGGCAGCAGGAGACCTGAGTGCTAAACAGTGCCTGGCACACTACAGATGTTTAATTCAAACAAAATAATGTCAACAAAGAAGGCATAAAAAGTCACATGTTTAGAGAAAAACAAAATACCAAACTGGATGACTCGAAGACTCAGCTGCCTTCCTCAGAGATGGCTCACTTTTATTCAGCTTTTCCCAGTTTTGAACACATAGTGCTGATCCTCCACAGCCGTTTCTCCTCTCTGGCTAATCAGCGTGTGCGTCTGTGGTTTCTGTCTGGTCTCAGTTTGCTGTCATTGAGAATAGAGCCACCTTCAAAGCTGATGCAGCCACTTTCCAGCTGAGTTGACTCAGGCTGCCTGGCCTCAGTTCCCTCTTGACTAAAATGTGAATGAAAATCACCTACAAGACAGGTCTTCATAGGGCCATGGAGATAAAGTGTGAAACGGTGCTGTCTAAGCTCTGCCGTGCTGTGCGCATCTAAGGAACTCTTCTATGAAATGATGGAATGTGGGACTCAAGGGAGAAAAACACAGGCCTGCCTGTTCCAGGCCTGCCCAGGTGGCACAGTCACCCCAAGCAGAAGAAGAGCCACACGTTGTACTCCTGCCCATCGGCCTCTCAAGAGGACGGGCCAGCCCAGGATTCGGGCCCTTCTTGGCCTCCTACACCTATTTATACCTATTGGCAACACCTGGTCTTTCAAACGGACCTTGGCCTTACAAGCGAGGGCAGCCTGAGGACACAAGGGCCTCTGCTGAAGGACGTCTCCCCACCATGGTCTCCAGGCTTCCCACTCTCCCAGCCACATGGCTCCCAGGGAATGAGAACGAGGGGCCTCTGCTCCTTCCCCACACTCAGGCATCACCTGGAACAGTTACTTCCCCTTTATTTTCATCACCTGCTTTAGTGGAAGTCACGAAATTGCTTCCGAGCCCCAATAGGATCTAGTTTGGAGCAGAAAGCCTGTCAGGGTGGTCAGCACAGTCACCCATTCCAGAGGGCACACTTGTCACCCCCATGCCTGGCAGCATCTTCGGGGACCCGCACCTTAGCAAGAGACTCTTAGGTGGGAGTTGGGGACTGAACATTTGCTCAGAGAGCAAAACTCTGTTGTCACAATCTGTAGAAACTTCTGGAGAAATCTTATTTGAAGAAATTGACTTTTGATCAGATAGCCTTCCATTTTTCTTTGTCTTTAACATCAGCATCACGGTCTTGGCTGTCTCCCTCATAAGATACCATTGGTGTCAGGTGGGGCACGCCAGTGCGCTCTGGAAGCTGCGAGGCGCCCGCAGGTGGCCTGCCACTGCTTTTGCCCCAGGGAGCCGGGGTTGCTGGTCAAGCTCCCTCTCTGGATTATCAATTTCTGAAGGCTGGTGAGGCTGGAGGATTCTTATTCTTCTTTGTGTTTCTAGTTTTCTAGCACATGCTTGGTACATAGAGATAAATAATGAATGAGTAAATAATGGGAAACACAAATGAATAAGGCTGTTGTTACATGATAAAGACAGAATGCAAACAGTAGCAAGCTGACATCCTTGCCAGTCAAGACACAGGAGGTACTGCAGCAGTCAACGTGCCTCTTTCATTGTGCACCCACTATGTGCAGAATGTACTGCAAAAAATAAATAAATAATAATAAAAAAATAAAGGCCTTCATATAGTTTGGACTTAAGCTTTCCCAAAATAGTTTTCCTAAAGCCTTTCCTTCACTGCGCTCTTCACTGTGGTCTGGGAGAAGGTACTTCTATAACTGTGTGTGAGGGGTAGCAGCAAGCTGGTGAGGAAGGGAAAAGAAACACCGGAGAGTTCCTCGTCTGCCAAAAGATCCATTTTAAGATTCCTTTGCATTAAGAGCCTCTCTTCAAGCTTTTAGCACACCTGATTTGCTATATGACAGGAACGGGGCCTGCTCTTTCCCTCGCTTTGTGAGGGTGTTAGGATTTGTCCTTCACGGAGACCCATCCACCTCCACTGTTATTTCAGCAACAGGTAAGTAAAGAGATCAGTGGCGTGACAAATGCCACAGTAGGCTGTGTATCTTCAGTCGGCCTCTCTAGGGCCACAGTGAACTCTAACGTCTTTCCACATATACGAGCTCATTGACCCCTAGTGCCCAGATAATGGATAAAAATGGGAATGTCTAGGGTGGGCAGAAAGGACTGTGGCTTTGCTGAAAATAAGAGCTGGCAGTGACCTGTTCTCAGTCTGCTCAGAAGATCTGTGTTAGAGTAGAGAATATTATTGATCTATTGGGAGAGTATGTGACTTCTCATTTATTTTAGGTCCTTAGCTATGTATCTTCAGGCCTGGCCTAGGGCCAGTCAGACAGGAACTGATACCTAATGACTAGAAAATTTACTTGGAATGAGGGCTTCCAGGGTCTGCCCCACACTTCTCTTTGTATGTTGGAAAGTCTCTCAAGCCTCCAGATTTATAGTTGTGGAATGGGAAGGGTAAAGTGCTTTGCACACTACAGATTTGTTAAACTGATCAATTGCAATGATCCCGAAGTGTCTGGCATCCCAAGGGCCGCTGTATAGTCCAGTGCAGTGGTTCTGGGCTTCAGCGTGAGTCCATCAGAATCACGTGGGGGCCTGTGAACACAGTGTGCCTGCCCCTCCCCCTCAGATTTCTGATGCAGCAGGTCTGTGGTGGGGCTGAGGATCTGCGTTTCTATCAAGTTCCCAGGTGATGTCGATGTCGCTGCTGCTGATCCAAGGACCCTGCTTTACAAGTAGATACCCATGTCTGGTTGGAATCTGCTCTTCTGCTTCCTGGTGGTGTGATCTGGGCCAACTTCCTTCCTCATGCCAAGATTCCTCATCTGTGAAACAGGAGTGATAACCCCCCCTTCCTCACAGGAGAGTTGTGAGTATTAAATGAAGAATTTTAAGTAGCCTCGAGCCCAGCACATGTTCAGAGCTTGATGCCATTTGTGGCTTCTATTTACCATCTCAGCTAAGAGTTAGAACCTGGGAAATTTTAACAACTTCTGTGCCCACAACTGAGTTCACATATGGCTCAAGAATCCTGTGCTTGAGGAGTGAGTGTCAAGGAAACCAAGTCGGAGTCTCTGTGTATGGTGAGGCTCAGGAAAAGGGGAAGATCATTTGCCAGGCAGGATCACAAAAACAAGGAAGGTATAATTCTCCAGGAACCCAGCAATGTGTAGGTGGGAGGCCCTGGGCACAAAGCCACATGTTGGCAATGACCATGGCCTCAGGGGTAGGAGGCCTAGGCTCTGGTCCCAGGCTCAGGTTGGCCGCTGTGTGCCCTCAGCTCCCCTTAAAGCCTCTGGGACATATTTTTCTCATTCGCAAATCAGGAGTTTGAATTGGATAACCCCTTAGGTCCCTGAAGTTCTAAGGATTACACCCTGAGAGTCCCAGCTTGAGTGGGGAGTGCAGTGAGCAATTCCTGAATGATTCTGGGAGAGGGTGTGTATGGGGGGGTGGGGGCAGGACCCAGGAAAGGGAGAGGGATACAGAAGGGACAGTAAGAAGGGAAACTTCTTTCATAATTTGCCCAGCAGCAGCTCACTGAAGGGCAAATATTCCCTCAACCCTGAACTGGACAGAATTCTTCAAATGGCTTCTAAGTATGGTGGGTGCTCCAGCCTGGTGTAGCCAAACCCAGGAAAAGGTGAAACCTGGGAATTTCCTGCAGATGAGAGGGGCCACAGGGACCACAGGTCAAGGCCAATGCACCAGAAGCATAAAGACAAAGGACAAAGGTTCCAGGGTCCTTGGTGGTGTGTGTGGCCCCTATAGAGCGAGCACGTTTCAGGAATCCCTGAAGACTTGGTTCAATGCATGCTCAGAGGCCACCAAGGGCTGAGACATAACTAGTCTTTAAACAGCAAGGTGGTTTTTGAGAAACATTCCTATGATGACTTCATGTTTGCCTTTTCTTTCCAATGGAAGAGGGCATACCACCTGTGGTGCTAATAAATGCATGAGCCACTGTCTCCAATGGATTGAGACCCAAAGGGAGTTAGCAGCTCCTTACTCTTAAACTTTACAAAGAAGGACATGTGTAGATGATAATAAGGGATCTCTGGGGATGAAAAAGGACTAAAGTGAGGTTTTCTTTAAGTTCAAATGGAAACCAGTCTCCCGCTGGGCTGGGTGTTTCATCCTGGGAGCTTAAACTGGTGAAGGGCTCCCAATGAAGGACCATCTTGGGGACGGATGGGCAGGGGGTGGGGGAGAAACACTTGGTAGCGCTTCCAACAGGCCACTGATGGGACACAGCGATCCAGAGGGGAAACCAGAACTGCAGGTAAAGAGATGTCAGGAGGAGGAGAGCCATCTTCCTAAGCCTTTGCGACCATAGCCCGCCCTGGACAGACTCTCATTTGAGAATAACTGTTCATCTTTCATATGGTATTGCATACATATTATTAGCTCATTAGTCCCTCAAAAGAGGCCCATCTTTATCCCAACCTTATGATAAGGAAATGGAGACACAGAGAGGCCTGGTGACTTGTCTACTTCTGCAGTGACAGAGGCTCTGGCTCCAGAGCCTCTTCTTTTATTACTAAGCCAGACACTGAACTTCAAGGTAGACCCCCTGAAGCAGGTCACCGCGGTTGGCAGTAGCCAGCAGAGAAGAGAGAAATGCTTAGGCTGCAGACTTTTCTCCTTCCCTCTCTGCCCTTAGTGACAAGAGCCCTTTGCAAGAGACCTGTGATGAACTTGAGTGTATATAGTCGGGACCCATAGGCAAAACTTTCCATACCTATTCACTTATTTACAAACATTTGTCACACATACCAAAGGTGGACAAGTCCAGGGAGCCAACTGTGAACCACAGCTGTAGTAAAACTGGGGGAGGGGTGCGGGGAGGAAAGGCAGTACATGAAAATGTAAGTAAATCATCTCCTTCATTTAAGCATCTGCCTGCACTGGGCACTTTATGGAGCAAATTATAGAGAGGCTTCGTTAATGAGTGGCAAAGGACTACGGAGGACTCTCAAAATGCTGCTGCTGGGCTAACCCTTCAGGGGGCAGGAAGGTCAAGTGGCCCCACCAAAAGAAGTGACAGCAGGTGGGGCCAGGTGCTGCAGTGCCATTGAGTGTGACTTTGACCCTGCCTGGAGTTCCTCATGCTTCACTGTCAGCCTGCAAAGAAGCACCACAATTGCTTTCTCCACGTTATGTGTCATAATCAGCCTGCCTTACCATTTTGGAAGCATCTGGGGTACGTGTGTGTGTGTGTGTGTGTGTGTGTGTGTGTGTGTGTGTGTGTGTGTGTATATCAACTATCTTCTATCTATGAGTGTATCTACCTGTGTCTATCTGTGGTGGGGACCGTTCCCCACTTTTCCCCTCTGTTCATGTTCCTTCTAGAGTAGCAATTCCTATGTTCATAAATACTTCAGATTAATTTGTCATAACCAATTCTACCTCCAAGAGTCTAAAACGAAATCCTATTAATCATTTTGTTTCCCTAAAATGTTCATTCAAATCCAATCTCATTACCATTTTTTGAATTCTGGAATAGACATTTTCCACCTCCCACCTGAAATGGATTCTCACCTCCTCCACCGGCCTGGAGGGCCTGCCACCTCCCCCACCCCAGCCCCCTGCAAGGCCAGATATGGCATCCCTGATGGATCTCCAGTCCTTTCATGGTAGCAACCACATGTAACTCTCTCCTGACTCCCTGTGGCCTGTTACTGAATGTTTGGATGAACCACCCAAATTATGCCTGCTGAGCGGGACCCTCCTCTGACTTCCATCTCTCTAGATTCCTAAGCTTCTCTCTTATATGCCCTACACCCAGTACATTTCTCAGGCAGCTCCCTGCCCTGGTTTCACACTTTGTCTCCTCTGCCTGGACACTTTCTATCTCCCTAATCATCCCAGTCTTACCTAGAAAGAAGCTTTTCTTGGTCATAGTAGCTGGGACCACCTCTCCCTCCCTCCTACCTTTGCTCTCCAGGGCACACCGTTAGCTCTCTGGTTTATATTGCCCCACTCTCTCTCTATCCAGCTAGTTATATGTGTAGTTATGTCAAGGCAGATGAATAGTTAACATCCTATTCCATGGTTATTTCATGTGTGTGTATGTCTTATTCACCAACTGATTTATGAGTCCACCAGGGCTATGCTTTCTAAGAGCTAGCACAAATGTGAAAAAAAATAATATAATAGCTGAATAAACTGTGGTCCATCCAGGCAAAGGAATATTATTCAGTGCAATAAAAAGAAATGAGCTATCAAGCCATGAAAAGACATGGAGGAATCTTAAATGCATATTACTTAGTGAAAGGAGCCAATCTCAAAGGATACACATTGTATGATTCCAGCTAGGTGACATTCTGGAAAAGGCTGAACTACAGAGACAGTAAAAGATCAGGAGTCGCCAGAGGTAGGAGGGAGAGAGGGATGAATAGGTGGAGCACAGAGGATTTTTAGGGCAGTGAAACTACTCTGTATGATGATAATGGTGCACCCATGTTATGATACATTTATCAAAACCCATAGAATACCAAGAGTGAAACAATGTAAATTATGGGTGATAAAGATGCTGTTACCAACCCTTCCGGGTCAGGAACCCAAACCCAGGACCTGCGCAGTGCCAGTCATGCCAATAGAAGGAGACTGAGTTCGGTATAGCAGAACAGAAACTTTATTCTTTGATCAAGGAATCAAGAAGGGTGACTCCTGTTCTCTGGGCACCTTCCCCTGACTGGGAGGAGCCTTCCATGGTTATAGGTTGTGGCGTGGAGGGATTAAGTTCCTTTAGGCATGCGTAGATATTCTTCCCTTGCGGGGCCCTTTTTGCACATGGTGCCCCATCGCCATCTTGGTTTTGCGCTGGGCACCCGGGTCCTTGCGGTGGGGAATCCTTTCCCGTTCTTGAGAGCAAGCATGGCTGGTGGCAGAGTTCAGGTACTGAGAAACATTAGGGTCTTTTGGATGATAGCCCGGTGACCATGTGTAGATATAGGCCATTGATAGTAACAAATGTGCCGCTCTGGTGGCAGAGTTTGATAGGAGCAGGGCTGTGCTCACAAGAGGGACAGGGATCTATGAGAAATCTGTACCTTTCCCCCAATTTGCTGTGAACCTAAAAGCACTGTAAAAAACAAAGTTTATTTTTTTAGATTATATAATAGTTAACATGTAATGAAGACTTTCCCATGTCGTCATATAGAGCACTCTGCGTATATTACCACATTTAGTCACAACAATGACTCTGTAAGGTGGGTACAATTACTAGTCCTATTTTACAAATATGGAAAGTGTGGCTGCAAAAGGTTTAGAAACTTGTTCAAAGTCACACAGAAAGTATTGGCTCCATAGGCTAGAAAAAGTAGCCGTTTTGTGTTTTTTTTCCAAAAAACTTTTCTCTGGGTCAGGGTTGAGATGGTAGAAGATTCTGGAAGTATTTGCTGCTGCTCTGCATGTGTGACAAGTGGCTGACTGTGCTGTCTCATGGGATTTGGCTGGGTTTATTACAGAAACCTCAAAGTACCTGCTACTTGCCATCGGTAAACAAACAGTGAGTCAGAGACTGGAGCACAGTGGGAATGAGATCAGCAGGCACCTCTCCGTAAACAAGTGTGTTTCCTTTAGCCATGACAATGATTCAATTTGAGCAGAGAGCTAGAATTTCTATTCCCACCAGACCTAACCTGTATTTTCTGCACTGTCTGTCTGCTTCTCTCTGTGGTTTAGTGTAAACAGCTTCTGAGGTAGTTTAGCCTACTCCTGATTATTTTTGAGAGATGTGTTACCTGGTACGCTTTGGCATTTGGATTTTATCTCGAGCTCTAAAAAGTTCTTTTCCAGTTCTTTTAGTTATTAAAATATGGTGAGTAAAGTATACCATCCTGTTCACTCTTTTGGTTTCAGCCAAATGCAGGCATGTAGCTGGGCCTGAGGCCGGAGAAGGACACTACCAGGAGTGCAGAGGGAGGTTCAGAAGCCCCTGGTTGGTCCTCACAGGCCCAGGATGGAAGGGACTATGAGGCCGGTGCTCTGAGCTTCTCACTTCTCAAAGGAGACATGGGACCCCACGAGGCTCTCTGACTTGCATGAGCCCCCACAGTAGGGGACAGAGACAGGTTTAGAACACAAGGCTCTAACTCTCAAATTAGCCTCTGAATCTGCCCCTCCTTCTACCAGGTGAGTTTAAACTCTAAGCCCTGTCACTCACCTGGGCAGCCTCTCTGGTGTAGCTGGTGTCTGCCCTGCCCCCCTCATCTCAGCTTTCTGATGACCAGCTGTCTGGCTAGAGGTGGACATTTCAAGCTCCTTAGTCCTGAGAAGTGCGGTCTCACCAACTGCTAGATCAGCTCCCAGGGCAGAGTCCACGCTCCCTGCAGACATATGAAAGTGAGCAGCGGAGAGGCCTGGCCAGGTGCCAGAGTATTCGCTCCTGGTCTTTCTTCCCACCAAAAATGCAAGGAGAGGGGAGTTTATTCTAATTAGGGGAGAAAAAGCTCCTATAAAGTGTCAGCACAAAAATATCTGACAAGTGTTATTTATTGATGGAAGCTCTCTTCTTCCTGTGAGAAACAAGGTACCAGGAGCGAGCTGGCCAGCCAAGGGTGTGGGCTGCACCCTGAGAGCCCCAGAAGGGCCAATGGAGATGCCTCTTTGAATTGATGTATCAACTAAGAAGCATAGATGGTGTTGCATGGAGAGGGGTGGACTGTGTGGGGTCCCCAGTTCCAGTTCCCAGGTGTGGTTTGGTCTTGATGAACGTAAAGGCATTTTCTGCTCCCCTAAGGGAGCCCAAACTCTCCCTTTGAAGTGACTGAAAAAGGCTGCTCACCCCCCTGAGGGACTTGATTTGGGTTGGTTCTGCAGCTCCTCTTACCCCTCCCCCAAGCCCCGTTCCCAACATCTCAACTGTGGGAGTCCCTACAAGCTCTCTCTAATTTGAATATTTCCCTGGCAAAAACACAAATTCTTTAAAGCCTTTTTCTATCCATATTCCTCTTCCTTTGTCACCAAAGTTTTGTCATTTGACTGCCGCTAACTGGCTGCCACCTTCTGTCACTATGGATGGACCCCTAATATCTCCTACCCCCTGCCTCACCAGAGATTCCTTCACTTTTTTTCTCTAGGTTCCAACTCTTTGGAGATGCTCATCCTAGGACTAGACACTGTAGAGAGCCTCACGGTCCATTAAATAAGGCACCACAGTTCATGACTCATATACTTTCTGCATTACTTTAAATACTATTCTAATCTAAAAGGCTGGAAAGATTCTAAATTACATTCCAAGAGTGACTTGAGGATTACTACTATGTGTTATGATTGTGGCACTTAGGAAGTGTGGTCTACCAAATGGGTCTTGGTTTTATACAGTGTGTGTAGGTGTGTGTGTTATATAGTTTACATACTGTGTGTTGCATAATTTATATACTGTGTGTATGTGTGTATACTGTGTGTGTTATATATGAGGTATGATCAAACAATATGGTGAATGTATAAATTTTTTAAAATTATTACAGTAAAAGACACGTTGCCATTAACCCCCCCCCCCAAAGTACTCCCCCTCACTTCAAACACGCTTATCCCATTGTTCTTGCCACTTTCTGAAGCAGTTCTGGAAGTCCTCTTTCGTGAGTCTCTTTAGTTGTGCTGTTGTGGCTGCCTCTGTGTCCTGAATCAAGTTAAAACGTTTACCTTTTATGGTCATATTGACTTTGGGGAATAACCAGAAGTCTCACGGTGCCAGATCTGGTGAATAAGGTGGATGAGAACACATGGTAATGTTTTTATTTCACAGATATTGCCATATACCAGAAGCGATGTGTAACACAGAGCATTGTCATGATGGCGGATGATTTACAGCACACTTTAAAACACACCTTTTCTCAACCATAGCTCATACCCGATCTACTGCACTGAACAAGTTGAAACTTGTCACACACTATTACTAAGTTTCCATGTGCTTCTTCTTATACTGAAGATCCCTGCCTTTCTGTTGGATGGCACTCGGCAGCAGCATTCACCCTATTTTGTGATCACAGCGGGAAGGCTCTGTGTCACACATTGCTTCTGGTATGGCAATTTCTGTCAAATAAAAACATTACAGTGTGTCCTCATCCACCTTATTCAGTGGATCTGGCACTGTGCAACTTCTGGTTCTTTGCCAAAGTCAAAATGACCATGAAAGGTAAATGTTTTGAATCGATTCAGGATATCGAGGCAGCCACAACAGTGCAACTAAAGACACTCATGAAAGAGGACTTCCAGAACTGCTTCAGAAAGAGTGGCAAGAATGATGGGATAAGTGTATTCAAAGCGAGGGGGAGTATTTTGAGGGGGATTAGTGGCAACGTGTCTTTTACTGTAATAATTTTTTTAATTTAAACATTCACTGTGTTGTTTGATCACACCTCATAGTTTATATAGTGTGTGTGTTATATAGTTTATATAGTGTGTGTATGTGTGTAGTGTGCATGTGTGTGTTCTATCATTTATATATAGTATGTGTGTGTGTACAGTGTGTTTATATGTGTGTCACTGTTTATACACTGTATGTGTGGTTCAGGTGGTTGGGTAGTGGGTAAGTCAGTAAAGGATATAAGATTGGGTCTCAGCCTCCTGGGAAATGACTTTCTATAATTGAGAGCAGACTCTCTGCTGGAACCTGAGACTTTTGTCTGCCAGAAAGTTGCAATGGCCTAAGGCCTAGAAAGATAAGGTGTCAAATTCAATATGCTCTGAGGTAGCCAATCGCATGGAAGCAGATGTGGTTTCTGTGGATAAATGAAACCAGATCCTGACAAGATGACCTCTCTGAGATAATCTGCAGAGGAGGAAAATGAATTGGCTTAAAAAAAAAAAGGCAATGATGTCCTGAGTTTGCAACCCTCCTGCCAAAGCAATGGTAAAATGTCTCAACCTTATTTTTTACTTTTTAAAATAAAGGTGGTACTCTCATCATCCAAAAAAATATAATGTTATCCAAAACAAGACTCCTCAGATAAATTTCAGTAATACCCCTGCAATGATAGAAAATCAATGGTGGACAAAAGGCTATTTCATTTATAATCATTTACTTTTTTCTTTATAATGTCTATTTGTAGAGATTTTTCTTGATTTCCAAATCGAAGGTCTTTAAATGCCAAATCTATTCTTGCTGACTAATATCAGAAAACTCTGGCTGCTAAAACTCATCTGTTAGTGGTGGGGTGGACAGGATTGGCCATGAGGAAGACTCAGGTAAAACCCAGCTTTCTTTACACAAATCTAATTGGTTTACAAGACGGTCATGTGACATGAGGACCAGAGGCTGCAGACTGAATTTTTAAGATGTTTCCTCTTGTGCAAATCCTAATATTTAAAGAAGGTCTTTGTGGTTATATCATCAAAGAAGAGAGTCCCTTTGCTTTTATTATGGCTATGGGAACTTTGACTTAAAAATTTATGTTGCTCTGTAACATGGTCCTATGTGGGAGGAAAAGCCAAATCTTAGTCTGACTTCTACCTTCTCTGACTTAAAAATCTTAGTTGTATTGTATTTTAACTATGTATTTGATAAATAATATTTTCTATAGCATGTCTCATTTATTGTCTGAAAATTTAACATATGCTTTAAAAATCAATTAAATATGGTTTTTTTGTATAAGCATATAATTAAATATTTGGAAATATGTATAACCCATAAAAATAATTGTTTTCATAAATTTCCTGCCACATTTGTCTTGAAGGCACTTAAAAAAGGAATGCCATGTTTTAATTCAATAAGGGAATAAATACAGAATGCATTTTAATAAAATAAATCTCTGATATCCATAGTAATGTATTTTAAAAAGCAACTTCTCAAATCTACATGTATTTCATGCTAGTAGAATATCATAATTATATAGTTTAGTCCTTTTTCTTTTTCACTAAAAAAAAATATTTACCTTAACTTTGTAATTATGACTCCTAAGAAGCTTAAAATCATATAATTACATGAAATTATTGCAATGGAAAAAATGACTAACACTTTTAGAGACCAAAAAAAAAAAGATCGAATGACTCAATCAATTGTGCGTAAATTGTATTTTCAAGTGATTGAATGTTTGTGCCCCCTTAAAATTAATATGCTCAAATCCTAATCTCCAATGTGACAGTATTTTGAGGTGGGGCCCTTGGGAGGTGATTAGGTCATGAAAGTGGAGCCCTGATGAGTGGGATTAGTGCCTTTGTAAAAGAAACCCCAGAGAGCTCCTTCCCCTCTTCCACTATGTGAGGATACAGCAAGAAGATAGCCACCTGTGAACCAGGAAGCAGGATCTCACCAGATACTGAATCTGCTGGCACCTTGTTCTTGGACTTTCAGCCTCCAGCACTAGGAGAAATAAATTTATGTTGTTTATATGCCCCTTATCGTGTTTTGTTATAGCAGTCTGACAGACTAAGACAGTATTCTAATTTCACATTTTTCCGTAATATCGTTCAAATAGAGGTGGATGGTGAGAACTAATGTATAGGTTAGGTTGTGAGAGAAGAGAAGATCCAAGTCCACACTCTCTGGAATTACTTGTTTTGAAGACCTGTGTCTTTTTAAATGATCCTATGTAGGATGGCATCAGATGGTGTCATCTCCAATCTCTCTGTCCCTGGATATGGACATGGAAGTTCTCTCTAATGAGAAAATGGAGCACAGCAATCAACAACCCTCTGTCTGTGTGTTATTGCTGTGGTCTAGGCTCTGGCAGACACCGTATGGTTTTATACCACCAGCCCCAACCAACACAGAGGGCAGGAAGTAGCATCCATGGTGCTGGTTTGACTAGAAAATCAAACCTCTGCAAACCTTGAGGCCTTACTTGGCTCTGCAGAAGGCGAGCCTGCACTGACACTGCATATGGAAAGTGGCCAGCTGGAAACAGCAGCTGGGAGTCAAAAGACCTGGTTTCTAGACCCTTTTACAGCATTTAATTATCTATGTGACTTTGGGCAAGTAAACAGTGTGGACTTAGTTGCAGACGAGTCTCTGAGTGAACAAGAAATTCTAAGCCATTAATTTATATCCATGTTAAACTTGTTAGATGTTAACTCTCCTCACCGAAGGTGAAAGTTGGAAGGCCAGGAGTTAAATTGAGGAGGCATAGCATGTACAAAGAAAACTAAAGGAATCAGCCATGCACCCCTGATGTTAGGAGCAGGAGCACCATATCCCATATTTTTGGGCTAGAATATGTGTTTTCATTGTAGGATTCACTGCAGCTTTTTAGTTAGAAGGGAAATAGATTTTTTTCTTATTGTTTCAAGAGTCTGTTTTCTCATTAATTACTGTTTTCATCAGGAATCGTTCTCCTTAAAAAATGTAAGATTACAAGAATTATATATTGTGGCCAAGTGAGCTATATTCCTGGAATGCAAATATAGTTTAACATATAAAAATTAATCAGTGCAATATACTCTATTTAGTAAATGAAGGAAAAAACCCACTGATCATTTCAATTGATGCAGAAAAAGCATTTGACAAAATTCAACATGATTTCATGATAAAAAACACTCAACAACCTAGGAAAGAAGGAAAACTACTTCATATCACATATATAAAAAGCCCACAGCTGATAAGGGGTTAATATCCAGAATATATAAAGAACTATAACTCAACAAAAACACTCCAAACAACCCTATTTAAAAAATGAACAAATGATTTGAATACACTTCTCTTTAAAGAATGTACGACCAATATACAAAAGACCAATAAGCACATGAAAAGATGTTCAGCATTATAAACCATTAGGAAAATGCAAATCAAAACCACATAAGGGGCTGGCCGAGTGGCACGTTGGTTAAGAACTGGCTTGGGATGCCAGAGGGCCCCAGTTCGGATCCCACATATGAGGGCCAGTGACACTGCCCTCTACAGCTAA
>NW_017732901.1:211779-212935 GCF_001890085.2 Hipposideros armiger
AAAAAAAAAAGAATTAAAAGCAGGGTCTTGAAGAGATATCTGTACACCCACGTTCAAGCAGCATTATTCACAAAAGTTAAAAGGTAGAAATGACACAAATGTCCATAGACAGATGAATAGATAAACAAAAGGTGGTATATACAGACAATGGAATATTATTCAGCTTCTAAAAGTAAGGAAATTCTGACATATGCTACAACATGGATAAACCTTAGGACATTATGCTACATGAAAAGAAGCCAGCCACAGAAAGGCAAATACTGTATGATTACACTCATATGGGATCCCTTGAGTATCCAAATTCATGGGGACAGAAAGTACAATCGTGGCTGCCAGGGGCTAGGGAAAGAGGGGAAGGGAGTGTTATTGGGTATAGACTTTCAGTTTTGCAAGATAAAAAGAGTTCTGAATATCGGTTGCACAACAATGTGAATCTACTTAACACTACGGAACCATACACTTCAAAAGGGTTAAAATGGTACATATTATGTGTATTTTACCCAGTTTTTAAAACTGCAGCTTTAAAACATGTATTGTGCATGTAATAGATTTTAAAACATCAAGACTCAGTCATCCCAGGTTCTCTTCTGGTAAGATGGTGGAATAGACAGCCGCTGTGCTGACTACCTCCCAGGATCACACCAAAATTACAAATAATTTATAAGATATTCAACCTCGGAAGTTCCCTGAACCCTAGATGAGCAGAACCTCAAACGAAGGACTTAAAGAGGAGGCCACGTGGAGTCTGGTAAGAGGGGCGGAGACGAAAGAGGGCGAACCCCGTGAGGGACACCTCAGTGGTGGGGAGGCTTCTCCAGTTGGGGGCGAGACCCTCCAGCCCCACACCGCGCTCACCACCCCAGAGTTACTTTGCTGGGAAGAAGAGTTCTATGATAGCTGGAAGTAGAAATTAGTGAGGACTCTCTTTGCTCAACTTGGTGAGGCTGAGGGAAGCTGGAGAACCAGTGGAGCCGGCAAACAGACTCGCTCGCTGGTGAGCACTCACCGGTTCCTGGTGGAGGGAGTAGTATTGTGAGCGGGGCCCAGGAGCCTGCGGGGAAGGACTGAACTGAGTGCCTTTGGCGCAGGAGCTGGAGGTTTTGGGGACCATTGTTCCCCTGGTGTGGAACTTGCACACAAGTAGTGCATAGGAAGG
>NW_017732901.1:219340-220809 GCF_001890085.2 Hipposideros armiger
TTAGAGACTATTATGTTAAGTGAAATAAGTCAGTCAGAGAAAGACAAATACCATATGATTTCACTTATATGTGGAATCTAAAAAACTGAATGAACGAGGGAAGTGGGCAGAGGTGGTCTCGGAGATATGGAGGAGCAACTGATGGCTGCTAGTTGGGAGGGGGTGGGGATGAGGGAGAAGAGGAAGGGATTAGACAGCATAAATACATAACTACAATATTGCCACAGGGATATGAAAGACAGTTCGAGGAATATAATTAATAATGTTGTAAATATTCTGTAGGGTGTCAGATGGTCACGTGTCTTCTAGGGAGACCGCATCATGGATGGGGTAGAGGCTTGATCACTGCAGTGTACACCTGAAGCTGATTTTGTATAATATTGTAAGTCAACTATAAGTGAATATATATATATATATATATATATATATATATATATATATATATATATATATATATATATATATATATATATATATATATATATATATATGATGAGAAGTCTGTTTAGGGAACTGGAGTCATTAGTGGAAGGGAGGCCTGCAGCATGCTGGATGCTATGCGTAGCTGGTGGAGGAAAGCCCTAAGGGTGTCCTGACAAGTGTGACTCAGTGGCCATGATGTGAAAGCTCTGGAAAGGCCAGTAGAGCACAATCATGGGGAAGGACAAGGAATACTGTGGTTAGGATGGGTCTCTAAGCCCAGATATTAGACTGCAGTCCAAAGCAGAGCAAAATGAGCAGGAACGTTGTCTGGATGCTAGTATCTGGTCTCCTGAAGTGAAGGCTTCAAGAAAATATTCCCTTCTAACGATTTAGAATTGTCCTACATCTAGAAAATACAGGAGGGTAACTGGGAGTTCCTGGAGAGGAAGAAGGAAGGGGAGCGTATTTCAGAGACCTCACACAGAGACATTTAAGCCGTGCAGGGTCAGTTAGCTAGGTAAATGTGGGGTTGTAGCCATTCATACACAAATATGGTTTCATTCAATCAGACCTCTTTCCCCCATACCCCCAGCTAAGTGTGGTCAGCTCCCCAAGAGTGTGGGCCTCACACTGTGGGTGGAATGAAAGATAGTTTTAGAAGATACATTTTAATTTTAGTATTTAATATTTAACAACATTAAAAAATAGGATTAATTCATCAGTCACATAATTCCAATGATATTTTGGTTCCACAAATATCATAAATGTGCAGAAACCACGTTTCTGTGTGAAACACTGACCGAAAACAGCAGACCCAAGAGAATTTTGAAGTATGAAGTAGTTTGGGGTCTACGGTAGCCTTGGGTTGGGGTCAATGGAGGGTTTAAAGCATCAAGAAGGCTCTGAAAGAGAAAGGAACGCAGGAGTGAGGCAAGAGAGACCGCTTCCTAAAAGACAGTTCCATGTCATTCATTCTTTCCTTCTGGGGTTGTGCTTCCCAGTATCCACACTAACTTCATCATTGTGTAATTCAGTGAATTAAAGTC
>NW_017732902.1:0-1029 GCF_001890085.2 Hipposideros armiger
AGGTGGGTGGTAGATGAGGGTAAATGGGATCAAATATATGGTGATGGAAGGAGAACTGACTCTGGGTGGTGAACACACAATGTGATATTTAGATGATGTTTTACAGAATTGTATACTTGAAACCTTTTGGGTTGTCGGACAAGTCATGACACATTTTTGCAACAAAAAACATAGAAAAAATACGTCATGACTTTTCCGACAACCCAATATGTAACTTTACTAACCATTGTCACCCCAATAAACTTTAATAAAAAAAAAAAAAGAAAAAGTTCCTTTCTTTACCACCTCAACTAAACTTTTGGCTAACAGGATGATAAGATGCTTTTTGCAACCTTTTTTGCAAATGTCACTGGATATAAAATCTATCTCCTCCTTGACATTCCTTTCCATGAGAAGCACTCTCTGATTTTGAGTAGGACATAGATGACAATTAGGTAAGGATGAGGTCTAAGTTAACACTCACCTTCACTAATTCTGTGTAGCCCGTTTCTTTTGGGGTCCACCAAGGCTGAGCTTTCAGTCCATTCACATTGTAGAGCGAGCGCTGCCAAACAGATGCAAAATGGCCCCTCTTGTGTCCAAGCTCGTACCACTTATACGCCTGAAATAAGAGAAAAATTGAACTACAAAGCATTTTTAATAATTTTAAATTAAAGTCACTAAAAATAAAGTATTAATTTGTGACATTAAAAAGAGCTTGCTAGTCAGGGCCCAAGTCTGTTACTTTAAATTAATAAATAATTTAAAACACGCAAGTAGATTATATATTTTAGCTTTCATTTCTTAAATTCTATTTCTATGTTTCCTTTAAAAGGAAAGGATTATGACTTTAATAATTTCTTCCAAGATATTTGCATATACTGGAATGCTAAAGTTGAGAGTACCTTCTTTTCACATGTATGTTCTTTCCATGTCTGCATTTAAGAAAGCTACCCCAAGGTAACAGAGTATAAATACTCCAGTAAACTAAGTAAACAAAAGGAAGTATTATGCTGACTTGACATTAATATAGCAAGAGCCTATATTAGA
>NW_017732902.1:1724-2751 GCF_001890085.2 Hipposideros armiger
GAAGAGTGATTTCAAACATACATTTTGACTCATGAAACACAGGCATTTAATATCAAACAGATTAAGAAGATATTTCAGAAGCATATCTTCATCAAATACCAGATATACTTTAAATGTAAAGTATATTAGCTTCTAAAAGTCTTTTAAAATCCATATTTTGAAATTTCCTTCATTAGAGAAATCAAGTGTGATAGCAGTACCACTTCATAGTCTCAGTAACATTTTTAAGTTTACTACTTGCTTTCAAATGTGTATTGTATTTGAGCTTTCCAACAACGGCAAATATCTCCAATTTACAAATATTGAAACTGAGGTTTAAAAAGGCTAAATGTCTTGAACTATATAACCCACAGCTCCTGGCAACTTCTACAATCCTTTCATCTTTGTATCATTAAAAAAAAAATCAAAAGTGATATTCCTATTTATCTTTCTCAATAACATCTCAAGTTAAGAATGTATATGCTAACTACTCTTATATGTTTTCCTTGAAATACATGTAAGTTGTAGCTATAAAGTAGATTCCTTAAAAACCAGAAACTTAAACTAATTGTTTGATTTTTTTTAAAAATAACAATTTATCTTTGAAATTAATTGGGACTATTTTTGTTATTTTTGTCCAATTCAAATTCAGGATTTTATTTCCTATACCTTTTAGTGTTAAAGTGAACAACAATACTAATTACAACAGGTGATTTTGTTTTGAAACTCTAAAATTATATTAATTCTGAATCCTCAGCAATTCCTTTTATGGACTAGGCACATTGTTAGAATAGTGAGGAAAAAAATTATTATAAGAAACCAAAATTGCTAGCCTCATAGCTCCAGTTGAGGCGTTAGACATTTTAGATTTTAGTCTTGGGCTTAATATTCACCCTGCTGACTACTAGGCAAGTCACTTCGCTCACAGTATCAAGTCTAAACTATCTGTAAGTTCTTTCTGACACTCAGAATTAGTCCTATTGGACCCTTAATTCTATACCCCTCTGTCATTTAACTTTTAGAGAAACAAATCATGGAAATGATATAC
>NW_017732902.1:3755-4963 GCF_001890085.2 Hipposideros armiger
CTAGACTGGGATGACAACCTGACCGAGCAGAAAGGAGGATGAGATGGACGCCAAAGACCCCAGAAAGCTGATGTCCCAGGTGTGGCCCTGAGAAGACTGGAGGGAGGAGGAGCCTGCGGAAGGGCACGGAGGAGCCAGAGCCGACTCGAGGCTTGAGCTCAGGAAGTCGGCAGTATCATCAAATGAGAGGCTGAGCCCGGGAGAAAATCGGTTTAGAGGAAGACAAGTGAGCTGTCGCTATGACACTGTGTGGTGACACTAAGCAGACAGTAGACATACAAACCAGGACTTTGAGGAGGAGATGAGCACTAGAATGTGGGAGTTACGGAAATGCTGAAATCAGCTGAGGCTGAAATGGCTGAGACTATCAAGGTTGCCCTTCCTCCCTCTTCCTGTTCCTATGAAACACACCCATTTGAAAAACCTTCCTCAGAGACCATTTTATCGTCAGCCTCAGCCGCACAGAGGCCGTGGGTTCGCTTCTCTTTTGGTGTCTGGAAGAGAGCTCGACACACACAAATGTGAAGGATGGTTGCCTCCCAACAAGCGAATTCAGAGCACGTCAGTCAGTTCATAGATTTCATACCTGATATTAAGAATGTACTAGTGGAGCTGCTACAGGCTCAGTTTTGTTCTCTGGAAGTACGAATCCTTATGCACTTTTAAAATTCAAGAACTGTGCTGTTCTGTGCATATTAAAACAAGTAAGCTGATAGAAGAGTCCCATAGGCTCAAATCCCAAGCCTTTAATGTGTGTTTAGTAGTGAATTCTTTGCCCTTGAAATAAGGGCTGTTTTCATCTAAGATGTGAGAATAAATCAGACTTCTTTTATCTGTCTTTGCCCTGAACCCTGAGATGTTCAAAGATAAATTAATTAGTGACAATTACATTTATAGCAATCAGACACAAACATTTATCCAGTGTTAGATGCTGCAGCAAATTCTCTCTTATCCCCTTCCTTCAAAGGAGGTACCAAGCACTGACATGTAAAAGAATTAAGAAACACAAAGGTGATACTATTCAACAATTTCTTCTCCCTTCTTTCTCTTCATTCTCATCTCGTAGTCTACTTCAGTAGACTAACTGGTGGGTTAGAGGGGAAAAGGTACAGATACATTGAAATGCATAAAGAAAACCGTGTCAGTTTTCCAAATCATTATTACCCCAAATTGGTTTGTGTCTCTAGATGGCCATTACCCTGTCACAA
>NW_017732902.1:6393-13511 GCF_001890085.2 Hipposideros armiger
ATAACTACTTTTGAAATAAAAAGAAATCTAGGTAAAAACTATTAAAATCTCTTTATTTCATAATTAAAAAAACATTTTTCAAGACTATGTTTATCTCTCTAATACACACACAGATACACACACACATACACACATGTACACACACACACACACATACAGATACACACACTTGTTTAGAGGCTGCTCTTAAGAGTACTCACTCACATACTTTCTTGAAAGAAGCTATAAAAGTCAAATCCCAAAAACTCTTTATATGATTAAGTAGGAGTTGTTGGGTGTTTCAAAAAAGTTTAAATCACTTCCTTCAAAAGTGTATGCTCTAAATATTTTTTTCAATTGTAGTTTTTCTGTTACAAAGAATCCTCCTCCCCACTCTACGTTATGTTAGAACAAAACGTTAGAAACATATTACCTCTTTATTCCCAACCCTCTGCATGGCATCTCCCAGGTGGAAATAAAATCGCCCATCGTCAGTGCCAGGATCCCCAGACTCTATTCCTTCCTGTAGAAAAGACAGAGTTAGCATTTACAGAAGACTTAAATACCACATTTAATTCATTGATTTACTTAATCTTTATTACCATATGAAAATCTAAGAACCAGACAAATTTATCTCAATAGCAAAGTTTGGTAATCAGGTTGGTTACTGGACACCATTTACAATGCAAAACCAACAGGAGGCAATAAAAGTTAAATTTAAGAATACATTCATCATTAATTAACAGTGGATTCACCCATAACATTAGAATGATGCTTTGGGAATTGTCTCTGCCGGAACACTCATATTTCAATATCCCAAGGAATTTCTTTGGCCTAGTATCTAGCACATTAATTTTGTTCTCCAAATCTGAACATTTGTCATCTAGAAGCTTTTTTCATTCCTGAACCAAAATGATTAGTTGCTCATAGATGTTTGAAGTGCTAGACCAACTGCCAGTAATATTTTTTCCCCACTCAAAACATATATGTCCACACCTTTCAATAAAATGTTTTACATAACATACAATAATTGGAATCTTTGGAAATGTAATTATTGTTAAACAAATCTTATTCTAAAATACCTAGCTGATTTCTATCCCTGTCTCCCACATAAGGGTTGAGATTTTAAGAAATTGAGATGAGAGAGAGAGAGAGAGAGAGAGAGAGAGAGAGAGAGAGAGAGAGAGAGATAATATTAACACAAGAAAATACATTTTAAAAAGTAAAAGGATAAAGGTAAAAAATATTTAAATGTCAAGGAATCCTTTATAAAAATCTGCATCTTTGAGGCTTCTTCACAAGAAGCAGCCCATTTTATTGTTAAGAAATTTTATTTGCATCAAGTTGAAAAGTGGCTGTAAGAAACAGGAGAAGCGTGACTCAGGAGAGGGGAGTCAGGGTTCCTGACTGACAGACACGGAAATAAATGTCTTCATTCATTACCTGACCAGTCCTGCCCTGTGTTTCCCCATCTCTGAAGCAAGGAGGGTACTATCGGGCCCTTAGTGTATCAAAGAAAATCTAAGGAGAATACTTTAAACCAGAGAAACACACATGCCACAGGATGGTTGCAGGGGATGCAAAGGTTTGCAGACCCAGTGACAGCCATGACAGGCTGAAGGGTGCACGCCCACCTCAAGGGGGCAGCACTGCTTGGCGCATGTGCTGGGACGTGGGCCAGATAGGACCTTTCAAGAGAAACCAGAAATATGCATAATTATATGAAATGTTCAGATTCTCAACAGAGACAAGCAATTAAAATTGTTTTTAATAGAATTACGTTGGCCAAATATACCATGCAAGCTATTTGCGATCAGTGGGTTGCTGTTTGGGATCTCTGATTGAAGTCATGTGAAAGAAAAGAGATCGTAAAAGTGGAACATACTGCTACTTTAAAAAAAAGATCATAAAATAAAAAGTTCACAGACATTCAATTATCTACCTGTCCAATATGATTTAAATGAAAATTAATTAGAATTAAAATTAAAAATCAATTCCTCAGTCACACTACCACATTTCAGGTGCTTAATAGCCACATGAGTACAAATAAAGAACATTTCCATTGTGGCAAAAACTTCTGTTGGACAGCCCTGAGCCAGACCCAATGTGATTCTGGTGAAATGGCAAGGATTCAACTGGATATGAGAGAGAGAAAAAATGACAGCTTACTCTAATTTCATATTGAAACTCATGTGAATAGGGCTCGTGGCAAGCCATCCAAAGTGAGGTAAAAAATGCGGACTGAACAGGTCAAACCCCCAAAGCCTGACTGATAGCTCAAAACAGTCAGATTAAATTGTAAAAGGAACATTTAATGAATTGTCCATATTTTAAAATATTATGTCAATAATTTTTGTCTACCTTTGACATTTCAATAAAAATGAATATCAGCAGTTTTAGGAATTTCTCCATAAAGTCTTTGCAAAGAGTCTGCTCACATAGTTGGTATTTCTATACGTGACACTCGAGTCTGGAAGGTCCACACTGGCCTGTGAATGTCATGGTCAGAGAGTGTACATTTGCACAGCGAAGATGCAGCAGTGCATGCCAATCAACCTACAGTGCATAATCAAGGGTGTGCACACGACGCAAAGGAATCGGAAGATGAAAAAAGAACATGGCAGGGACAGTTACCTTTAAGTAGGGAATGCTTTCTGCAATCTTGTTCTGTGCCTTCAAGATGAAGCCATAATGCACTTTCGCAAAGCCATCATGAGGTGTCACATTCAGAACCTAAGCTCAAAGGAAAACAAACAAAAAGCTATTGTGATTGACTACACATTTTGCAAATGGCTGTCAAAACAAGTTTTAATTAGCTTTGCTGTACTCAGCTTGGATTATGATGTTACAGCTTACCACACGCTAGTGTTTTGTCTCATTGCAACATATTAGGCTTAAATGGCCCCATTTCCCCCAACTCCATGTTTTCACACCTACACATCAGTTCTTCAAGAATTAAGAAATGACTGAAAAGGCAAGGACCATTAAAGCACTGTTTTGAACAAGGCAAATCAGCAAAATATCTGTCAATTGTTAGGACTTCAGTATTTTTTTCAGTGGTCAGGACAAAATGCTTCACATTTGTTATCTTGAAGTCAACTCTGCATGGTTATTACACATATCTTTTATACACGCTTTATACATTGACAAAAGAAAATTTAGATTTGCATTCATAATGTATCATGATCCATTCATTCAATACATTTCTTGAAGGTCCAAACCATTTTAAGAACTGAGGATAAAGTGGTGAGCAAATCCAATATCCTGTGATAAAACTCAGGTAAATATTTAATATAAAACAAATCACTATTCATATCACATGCATTTATTATGATTAAAATGCCTCTACATTAAATACTAGCAGTGAGAAATCAAAACAAAAACAGTCAACTTGTGAAGGGGCTCAGACAAACTAATTTACAGAACAAAAGCAAAAGATGAAACAGCTGTGGGTTGAGTAACTATCCTTTGGCTTCTCTTTAACCTTGAGCCTGAGTAGGAAAGGGGAACAGTCACCATGGGTCCCTCTCACAGAAGGAGTAAGTGCACCAGGAGTGGGGACCTCACGCCGTTGGTGAGTCCACAGTATGCGCTGCCAACACTTCAGCATTTTCTAGCTTGTGTCTGTTCCACAGCTCATCCGTTAGCAAACCCAGCCACCACTACCTTCATAATATAGTCGGAATCATATCCCTTGTCACCTCCTTCACTGCTGCCACCTAGTCCAAGTCTACCATCTGTCCCCTACCTTGTACAGGAGCTTCCTAACTGCTGACCCTCTGTATCCTAACCCTGCTCTTCTGTAGGCCATTCTCTACGTGGGGCGCTCAAAGGACCCACTAACTCCTACGTCAGGTCTCATTCCTCCTCTGTTCAACAGTCAAAGGGTTCCACTTCATGTGGAGTAAGACCAAGTTCTAGGAACGGCCTCCAAGGCCTCCCCTGAGCTGGGCCCCTCCACCTCTCCGGCCTCCTACAGCCTCCCGCCAGCCACTCTGAGGCCCGGGGCTCCTTGCAGCTTGCAAGCCCGAGGCAGCGCTGCCTCAGGACCTTGGGACTCGCAGCACTCCCTTGCCCTACTCTTCTCCCAGGTATCCATGTGGCTTACTCCCTGACCTATGACGTCCTTGCTCAAAGGTTACTATCCAGTGAAGCCTATGTCTGACCGCCCGACAGGAAACAGACACCCATTCCCCATTGCTAGTCACTTTCTAACTTCTTTATATGGACTCCTTTGTCTTCATAGCACTCATTACCATCTGACTGACTAAGATTATTTATTTCCTTCGCTAAGATATAAGCTCTACAGGGACTGTGTCTGTCGCACTCATTGCTGATCCCCGGGGCTCAGGACAGTGCCTGTGACATGGTAGGTCATGGAGGAACCTGCTCAAACTGAATGGATGGGCGCATGTGGGCTTTCCTCCCTGACGAGAGCTCTGAAAGCACAGGCTCTGCTTCTTCTGAACCTTCCAGAGCACTTACTTCCAAGCTACATGCAGAGCAAGAGCGCAATAAATGCCCCTGGAACTGAACTGAGTTGAGGCCGATCATGTTTCTGGTAGCATAACTCTGAAGAGATTATTACAATTTCTGCAGCTACACAGATGGCATTTCTGCCTACTGTAAACACACAGCCATCACCTCAAGGAATTAGCCAGTGTACTCATTTACTAGACAGTTTAGAGTACACAGACCACTTCTAGGCTCTGGACACATAAACATAAATGACATATACTCTTTTTTCTTAGGGAGATCTCAGTCAAGGGAGGTAGACCAACACAAAAGGGGACAAAGGCAATGCAATATGGTAAGTGTAACCATTGTGATAGGCATGAGGCATGCATGGGGGAGAGGATGGACACCTAGTTGCCTCTAGAGTGAGTGTGGTGGGGCAAGGTCTGAAAGGTTTTTAGGGATCAATAGGAGTTCACCAGGCAAAGAGAAAATGGAGGACAGAGGGAGAGGAGGCATTTAAGCACAGGAAAAAGTGAATAAAAAGGAATAGTGGGCAAGGAACAGCAAAAGGGAATGAGATTGGAGAAGACGGTAGGAGGCAAATTATAAAAGGTTCTGTTTAGTATCACATGCAAGATAATCCGCTAGGGAGTAGAAAGAAATTACACATGCTTCTGTTTGTATCTGTCTTTGAAATATATTTAGTATGCAGTAGCCTCCAGGGCTTTCTTCTTATCTACATGGCGGACAGTCACAAGTCTCATTCACACACATGCTATCGAGAGGGGAGGGTGGGCGACCTCGGGGCTTGACGCTTTATGATCACCTACTGTGCTTATTGCAGCTCCCATGTGGATGGGTGCGTAATGGATGTGCAGGTTGTACTATCCAGTTGTAATCCACAAATGCTCAGAAAATGACAAGTGTGGCTTTGTAAGATTTCTAAGAAACCAGACTGATAATCAATACTAACAATATAACACAAGGGCCAGCCGAGTGGCTCAGTTGGTTAAGAGCTCGCTCAAGAGCGTGAGCTCTGAGCAACAGCGGTTCGAGTTTGGCCCGAGCTGAGCTGCCACTGAGCTGCCAACAGGTGGCAGGATGGCTCAGCTAAAAAAAACAAACAAACAAACAGAAAAAACAATATAACACAGATTCTCTCTCTCTCTTTCTTTCTCTCTCTTTACACACACACACACACACACACACACACACAGATGGATGGCATAGACAGCAGCACACTCTTTGCGTGACACATTACCAGGATTTTAAAAATCGTATAATCATAAATAGTATTGCACATTGATATAACTAAAATATTAATTTTTCCGTGAGAGTGAAAATATTTTTGGCAGTTAAATAAAATTTTAAAAGTATCTGAAATATTTCATTTTAAGACTTATTTGGGAGTGTGTACCTTTTATAATGTGCATCATATATTTATATATATATATATTTATATATATATATATTTATATATATATACACACACACACACGATCTATAAATGCATAAACCTTCATATCGCAGGTATTTGCTTGAACATGCTTTACTGCAAGGTTACACAATCAAACATGTTTGAAGACCACTGTTGTCGGCAACGGGAACCACTGAAAAGCTAACGCTGTGGGTGGGGTGGTCACATGTGATGTGCGTTGACGAGGGTCGGAGGACAGGAGGCCTAGACAGGATAAATCTGTCCTAGTGGAGGCAAGAGATGATGAGCGCCTGCTTAAAAAAGGGAGGGGATCTGAAAGATAATCAGAAGGTTAAAAAGTAAGAGAAATGCATGGTTTGGTACCAGTTTGCAGACTCCATGAGGGGACACTGTGTATCACTAGCTACCATTTCCGAAGCAACCTTGGTGGGTTTCGCCAAATATGTGTTGACTAAGTGGATGGATCCATTGAGGAGTAAGGAGGAGGGAGAATCAGGAATGATGCTCGAGTTCTGGCCGTGGGTGGCGTGGGTAACGGGCAATGTCGCTAATGGAGGGAAACTCAGGAGCGCCTCCGGAAACGACAGATGTGAGCCATCTACAGCCAACCACTTTAAAGTCAACCATTGTTAAAACTAAACACAGCAAAAAACCCAGAATGCGAATGATCAATAGTTTTTATAAATGTACTCAGAGATAAAAATCAACTTGAAAAAAATATAAAATGACGCTATAAGTTTTCTGGAAGTGATATTTGACTGAGACATAACATATCAGGATAAATTATGGTGAAGGAAAGAGAATCCATTAAATATAAAGCAAACCCCACACATATTTTCAGTCTATTAACACTCCTTTAAAAAGAAACACCCTCAACTGCATTATACAGCTATATTTTAGACTTGAGCATCCTGTGGTGTTTATTCAGATGAGATTATGATTTCAAATGTATAAACACCAGCAGGGGAGTTTTATTGTTCAAGAGGAAGTAAAATGTTTCACATATCTGAGATTTAGTATCAGGTAAAAAGAGTGAACATATTCAAGGAAGGTTTTGAAAAGGTGAGGAAGGACAAATCCCTAGGGGGTGAGAGAAACTAGTATGTTTTCAGATCCTGCCCCAACCTCACATGTGCTTGGCACCCAGTTAACACTTGATCATGATTTTTGGAAGGAAGGAAGAAAATAAGGAAGGGAGAGAGGGAGTGAGGGAGGGAAGGAAGGAGGAAGAAAGAAGGAAAGA
>NW_017732902.1:13896-34110 GCF_001890085.2 Hipposideros armiger
GCAGAAGTTACAAAAATTAGGACACGGGTGAAAAGACAACTGCTCCGAAATTCACTGATTTTCAGCTAAGCATCAATAGCAATAAAAGGAGGAAAGAAAGCATCACTTTGTGAGCGGACCAGTCCCTAGACTGAGTATGAAATAGCTATATTATCTGAGAGCATTTTAAAAACAGAACGAATCATACTGGCTATCATGAGTAGTGGCATTTTCATGTCAAGTGCACCAGCTAGAGAAACACTGACCAAAAGGCCTAAATTAAAGCATAATACGTCAATGTGTTCATCTTTCTTTCACAGAGACATTAACTTTCTCCAGCTTGGAAGTTTATTTGGTATCCTGTTTATTTCATGCCCAATGAATTGCCTCATTGCTTGAAGGAGTCAGTTTTCTAGATTTTATAGTGACTTGTGACCTAAAGGTTATTTACTAAAACATCCATTAGAAGATAGAAATCCATTTAAAAGCATCATTGCTAGAGGATCAAAGAGTCAATGCCCTCTGAAAGGTGAGTAATTTACTCCATATGCCCAGTCTCTCGACCAGACTTTTAGTGAAAAAAGGAAAAGATTGTGTTTTCACGTTTGTTCCTCTTCCTATCATAAACAACACTTTTAGAAAGGCCGTTTGTGGACTGACTGATACACATGAAGTTTTAAAAAGTATGACAATTATAGGTTGAAGGTTTTGATGTACCAGGTGTCAACTAAAATTTAAAATCTTCTGATCAAGGGAAAAAGAAATGATATGATAACAATATATAGAAGATATCAACTATCATAATACATTCCATTTAACTTAATTTAAAATAAAGAGAGTGAGAGTCTGGGTGTATTACATGCAACTTACAAATAACATTAGAATTTAATGTTCAAAATAATTTGATGTAGTTAATAGAAGACTGCTGTTTGCTCACCTCTTCATAAACCTTCTTGGCATTATCATTATCTCCTATCAGGAGGTACCCCACTCCAAGGTCATTCTTTAAGGAAGTGTCATCAGGAAACAGGTGAACTAATTTCTGCAGGGTAACCAGGGAACCTCTCATATGACCTAATTTGGTGGGGGGGTGGGGAAAGCAATAGAAATAAAAACAGATTATGTACATGTCTGTATTGAAACTACACATCACGAGGGACCATTCAACAGTGTCTGAAGATCAGCTTAAATCAGAGTGTGTATAGATGGCTATTAGGATTTCATTATTCAGTTGCAATGGTATCAATAACTCCTGTAAATAGATACTGAATGTAACACCTATTATAAACAAAACATTTTAAAGACATTCTCACTTTCTAAATTCATCAACATTTATCTTTTTTATGTTGAATTCCCTCTTAACAAAGTTTTAGTTACCAATTTCTTGTAAAAAAATTTTACTGAGGTGGTTTTGGTTTATTATGATTCACTTTAAAATTATGAATAGAGAACAGACAAAGTCTAATATTTTGGGGTCTAGCACCCTGTGAGGAACTTGAAGAGGTACTGAGGTCCACTGCAGACACTGTTTCCAGTTAAGAGTGTCTTCATCTCTAGGTAATGAATGACCTAGTAAGGAAGCGAAGGAGACATTATCCAGTATTAGGGGACCCTCTGGTGGACGACAGGATACCATGCACACATGAGTCATGAAAACCCTCGCTTCAATTCATTTTTAGGGCTATCGGCAGGAAATTTAAATGTCTGGGGCCACCTGTCATTACTCGTCACCACAGTTGGGAAGACAAACTGAGTATGGGAAAAGGTGCAAAATAAGACTCGTATACATGAAAACATTCATTACCTAAAGGGCTTAGCTGCCCACACACTGAACATTAGCAAGAGCACGGTAGGACTAACAGATAAACATCACAAAACATCACCAACCTGTCCCATGGCTGGCTCCCCACTACTGGCCAGTCTGGGGTTGGTTTGCTCGGCTACTCATTCCTTCGCTAACAAATCTGACTAAGTACCCTTCTTTCTATCTGCCCAAACTCATTTCACACTTTTCTTCTGCTTCTGAACTCCCCCTATTCACCACTACAAAGCGCCGGTGACAATCCCCCTGCTGCCATCTACCCCACCCCTTCCACCTGCACCATGAAACCCTGTTCCACTGTGAGTGAACTTCATCACCTTGTCACTCTCACTGACACTGTCCGCATACAATTTCCTCCTTTCAGAGCCTCCTCTAGTGAACTTGCCTCATTCTCATTCAGGGGATAAGACGAAATTGAAAGGTTGTTGTGGAAGAGGGTTAGCTTTATTCATAAGCAGTCTTTCTCCCAGGGCTGGGAATAGGCTGAGGCCAGTCAGGCACTCGGTGCAAAGTTTAAGAGGGTGCCAAAAATTCAGTCATCAAGATGAGTGATTTTTATGTATTCTTTTTAAAAATCAAAATTAATACAATAAAGCTCATGATGAACAAAATATCAAAATTGTAAAGACAGAATCAGTCACCCGTGTAAGCAGAGCCTTACTGGAGCCGGAGGCAAGATGACAACTCAAGAATGTTGACTGTACACCCACGGCGAGTGCCCCCCGAGGCCCAGCCTTGACTTTTCCATCCTGCATGTACAAGTCTAACTGATCATTTCTCCTAGTGTTTAATCATCACCTGGGTCATCTACTCCTATCATAGATTTTGGTCATCTACCAAAGTGACACAACTACCTCGAATCGCATCACTCAGAAAACTGATAAAAGAGTCAGTTCACGTTGAATATTACTTCCATGGGCCTCTTACTGACTTCCATAATTTGTTCATGTAACTTACTCAGCCAGCCTAGCACCCATCTTAGCAGTTACACATGACTTAGATTCTTCCCTTTTAGCTTACTGATGACACGTGAGGCAGGAGAAACTCACAGGCCTGGCTATAAGGAAGGCAGCTTACAGCTGGTCTTACTGCCATTGGCTGTGAGATTCTAGATTGGTCAGAGAGGATGCTTTTACACTGCTCTTTCAAAATATGTGCACATTTACTCTGATTAATTTTTTTTTCCTATCAGTTTCCTTGGCATAGAGTCAAACACTACAGGTAAAATTTTTAGAGTGCCTGGAACTGCTAATATTCCTCTATAAAAACTGCCCCACTGATAATTTCAGCCTGCATAAATCAGTGAGTTATAGTTAAGAGACAAAAGAATTTGGCATGACAGGAAGAGTTTTTTATTTCAGACCTATTAATTTATTAGCTATAATTCCTTAGGCAAATTACCCAGCCTCTCAGTACCTCATTTATCTCAGCTTTAAAATGGGTGGGGTGGGGTGAGGTGGGAAGGATGCTAAAAATAAGGTCCACATTTTAGTAATTATTAAGGTTAGGATTACTGTTTCGGTCTAAGAAACAGGTAAATCACCTGGTATTAGTTACAGAACTCAGGTTTCCTTCACGTGTCTAGGTTCTTCGAAGAGTATATGGAGCCATTAGGCTGCAGGCTTTTCAAGGTAAAAGCAAGGCATGGGCTGTGGAATGAACACTTCTTAGTCCATCTTACCTAGAAATTGTTGTCTCTCGGACCGCCGCTTCAAACTCAGCTTCACCAGGTCCGCGGGGACGTCGGGCAGGCTGGCCACCTCCTGGTAGGTCTCGATGGCCCCGCGCAGCAGTTCGTTGCTCCTCCGCTTCTCGGCCAAGTCGTCTTCACACTAGAGGAGGTCGCACACTGGATAAATGTCCCATGACAAGCTACACGTATACTTGTCACCACCCAAGATAGTCATGAAAAGTTAACTTGTGGACATGCTTTGAAAATACTTCAAGACATTAAAATGTATGGAGAGATTTTAAAAATAAACAAAGGAAAGCAACACAAATGCTATTTTAATAATATGGAGAAAAGTTAGCTACTAAGCTACAGACGAGAAAGAATATCGTAAAAGCAGGACTAATATATGCTAGGCTGATGGAGACTTATGCTATGTCATAGTATACATTAACATCATCTAGACAGGACTCCAGTCTAGTTCCTGTTCTTTTCCTTTCTTGTATTCATTCATTCATTCATTCATTCATTCATTCAACAGCTGGGAGCCACGCACTGTTCTACTCATGTAGCAGACAAACTGAACGAAACAGACAAAGCCCTTTTCTCATTTTGTTTCATTCTGGAAAGGACAGAAACACAATATACAAATACGAGTATCGTGTATCTGATAGCCATAAATTCTGTTAATAAAAGGAAAGCAGGCTTAGGCATGCTGGGAGTGGGGTGGTAGGGAAGATGCTAGTCTAATCAGGATGATGAGGGAGGGCCTGAAAGAAGTACGGGGGGCATGAGGCTATCGGGGAAGGACATCCAGGCGGAGAGAACAGCACGATCGAGGGCCCTGAGGCAGAAGTTACGGAGAGAGGAAAGGCTGGTGGAGGAGGGAGCAAGGAGGAGATGATGGGGGTAAGGGGGGAGTGGGGCATCAGGTAACGAAGCACCTGGTGAGCTGCTGCCAATTCTACACTAACTCTCTGTGAGATGGAAAGGCACCGGGGTTTTTAACATGATCTGATGGATGTATGTGCTGAAAGGATCACGCCGGCAGTGTATGGAGAACAGACTGAAGTGGGTGGGGCGAGAAGCAGACGGCCCATGTAGGATGTCCCAGCAGGATCCCAGACAAGGGTGATGGCTTAGACTAGGATAGTAGCAATGGGGGTGGTAAGAAGTGGCTGGATTATGGATATGTTTTGAAGGTCAGAGCCAACAGATTTGCAGATGGTCTGAATACAGGGGATGAGAAAAGGGAGAGAGAGATGTCAAGGATCAAGTCAAGGTTTTGGGCCTGAGCAATTACCAGATGGAGTTGTCGTTCCCTGAGAATGGGAAGGTAGGGCAGAAGCAGGTTTGCAGGCGTACGGAATCAGGAATTCAGCTCTGGACATATTAAACCCCAAAGCTTATTGGTACCCAAGTGGAGATACTGGATAGAAAGGAGCACATATGAGTCTGGGGTTTAGGAGAGAGTTCAGAGCGAGAGATATACATTGGGGAATGGTCAAGATAGAGATAGTATTTAAAGCTAAGAAGGTAGGAGCAGTTGTGGTTGTGATTGAGAGAAAAAGAGGTCCAAGACCAGAACGCTAAGGAATTGAAATGTTTCAAGGTTACTAGAAGTCAGAAAGACAGTGGAGGACGAGCAAAAAGGACACAGATCGGGGGTGGAACGAAGAAAATAACAACATAAAAGTGGTGTTCTGGAGGCCAAGTGATGAAAGTATCAAGAGGCAGCGAGCAATCATATTAGAAGTGGCTGCCAGGTGGGGCGAGACGCTGATTTGGGCAGCGTGGGGCCTCTGCTGTTCCTGGCAAGAGCGTTTCCATGGGACCACTGGGGACTTGGAATGGAATGGAATAGGTTCAAGAAAAACCAGAAGGGAAGGACATGCAGACAACTCTTTCAAGGAGTTTTGCTGTAAAGGAACGCAGAAAAATGGGCCAGTAAGTGGAAACAAGGAAGAGGTTTTTTTTAACAATGGAAATATTACAGCTTCTTTCTAAGCTGATGTGAAAGATTCAGCAGAGAGGGACAATCTGATGATGCAGAGGGGACACAAAAATTAGAAGATGTCTTCAGCAGGTGAGAGGGGTGGGATTGGGGGCCAGAACAGTTCATCCATGCTGACAGGAGGGAAGGCAGAGCATATGCGAGCTGGTGTAGGTAGGTTGTTAATATGATAGTGGGGTCACGTGGAAGTTCTCTGCAGACACTTCAATTTTCTTAGTGACATAAGCAAGATACTTAGCTGGAGATTGGAAACGGGGAGTGAAATATTAGAGACAGGAAAAGAGGGGAGAATGTATAACATGGACATAAAAATCTCATCAGATTTAGGAGACTACAATTTGAGGATTACCATTTAGTTAGATGCTAAAAGTGGCACATATAAATTTTTTCTCAGGATTTCCTATTGAACATGTTTTCTTTGTGAAAGTGGGTACTAGAGTTAATAGATAGATGAATGCAAAATAAAGCATAATTCCACAATGTAAGAAAATGATCCATCTCTTCCCTGACCTCAAAATGAAAAATTAGTTAAGAACCAACACAAGTTGATAAAATATCAGTGGGAAGCTTTTCAGAAAATAACACACAAAAAATAACTTTTTAATATGTATTGGTTAGGATAAGATTCCCAAGATGATAAGGTGAGAACTGAAGCAGTGGAGACAGAAGTAGGCAGAAAGGAAAATTGATAGGACAAAAATTTCTAGATTGAAAAAGGGCCATTCACTCGTTTGATCGAAAAAAGCGTCAGAACATACAACCATTTGTTTAAGCCTGTTGATGGTCTCCAGAATAGACTTATCTACCAGGAGAGGAAGTCCAATGTCAATGACCCTATTGGTCTTCTTGACCGTATGGCTTTCCATTCACATGCTGGCTTTTCTGTTTAGGCATCAGTTTGTTGTGAGTTTGGCTATGGTGAGTTAATTCCCCCCAAACATGCTGGTTTATAGAAGGCTTCATGGAATGCCCAAGTCCTAGAGCTGAGAGTCTCTGAGACCATCTAGTTCACCTTCTTCATTTGGTAGTCTCTTTAAACTACCAAAGAGATCCTGGAACTGGAGGGTCTCTTCAAGGCTAGGGCAAGGACAAATGCTTACAAGGATAATCTTTCTTTGCAGAAATAGGAATCTCTAACTAAACTCAACCTGTCAATCTTAAAAGAGAGAAAAATAATACTATCTATATATGCCTTGTCTCCCACCCATCACAAGGTCCTTCTTTTTAAGAAGTATAAACATTTTACAACTTCCAGAATCTGGAAAATATCAGTATTAAAATGGAACATAATGCTTTAAAATCTGCTGAATGAAACTGACAGGCTTTGCTTTGAAAATCAAAATTATACAGATCGATTTTTATCAGTTTGGTATCTGTAGATAAAATGATTTGAGGTGAAACTGAACATTTGTTACAGGACATTACCATCACAAAGCCTTTTGTTGACTCAATCCATCCAACCTTCCTATGAGATGGGTTATTTTCTGCCTCAGAGGCATTAATGGTTTGTATAAGATAATAAAGTGAATTAAGTTTATAACTGAAGATTTTGTGTCTGATGTTCAGAGAACTTGGTCAAAACTGATTTTCACAGTGATCAAAAGAATGAAACAATATCAGTGCTATTTGAGAAATTATTGACATTATAATTTGTTTTTAACTTAATGTTGGTGAATTTTTAAAATTTGTTGGGATATTCCAAAGCAATTATTGAATCTTCTAACAAAGAATAAAAAAGTCATCATTTATTCCTCCCTATAAAATCCATCTTCTGTTGAATTTTTATTTTTAAAACTCCTATGCATTTTAAATTTCCTTTAAATTACTCTATTAAAATTTAATTTATCATGCCTAAATTTTACTTTATGGAACATTAATGTAAATATCAGTAACACTGTGTAGTATAATAGTTTAGATACAAAAAATACTGCCTGAGGGCCAGCTGAGTGGCACATTGGTTAAAAGTTGGCTTGGGATGCCAGCTCTGAGCAGCAGGGCCCCAGTTCGGATCCCACATGAGGGCCAATGACGCTGGGGCCTCTATAGCTAAGATGATGAACAACAGCTCCACCTGGAGCTGGGTTGCCATGAGTCGCCAGCAACGGCGTAGGCTGCAGTGGGGCTGCTGTGGGCTCCCTTAAGCTACCGTGAGTGGCTTGCAGCCAGCGTGAGAGTCTGGCAGCTGGCGTGAGCTGCCAATAGCAGCTGTGAGCAGCCGTCCAGGGGCCAGCGACCGATCTGCCTCACCTGGGAAGAGCGCAATGATAATACAATGGGCCAGTGAAGCGACGTCCTCCACAACTAGACTGAAGAACCAAAGGACAGCAACTTGTCCCCTTCCCCAATTCCCCAATAAAATCTTTAAAAAAATAAAATAAAATATTGCCTGAGGCCTAAATCTCAAATTTTTACTGTGAAATATGGATATGAGTATAAACATGGCAATCTCCATGTGCAAAAAAATAGTGTATTGATTTAGATTTTGGTACCCATAATTAATAACACATATAAAGAAAAATTCTAAAGCACAAAATGTTTCTGCCATAAGTAAATTAGCATCTCCATCAATCCTTATTCTCTCTAGTTAATATGCTTTCCATAATCAAATGACTGTCCATACCAGTGACAAAGCACATCACTTATTTCAATAGGCATGATCTTTTGGAAACGCATATTTTTTCTGGCTTAATAGCAATACAATTTAGCAAATGGGGAGGATTACTGACCAAATTAATTTATACAAATGATATAGCTGCTCTCTGCTAAGCCTGGTCTGTGGCCTAGATAAGAGAAACTTATTTGCATTATTTTTCACGACCTTAATTCATTAAAATTAATAATAAAAATGTAATAAGTTTTTAATGGGAGATAGGAAGAATGTGAGCATCTGGATCTTGAGTGGTTGCCACCTTTAGTTCAGAGTAAAATACACTTGTTTTATCTATAGATGAGCTAATTCCTGTGTGAATGTCACACACAAGTTGCTGCCTTAACCCCCTCCAAAGGGGTGTTGTCAGCTTGTCCTTGGTCTGGAAAATTTCTGTAGCCCTGCATCTATTGTTTCCCACCAGGCAGGAGCTTTACTGCCTAACATATTTGCATATCAGCCCAGATTTTACCCTGAGTTCCAGACTCCATAAATCTATATTCTACCCAGCCCGTCCACTGGAATGACTAATGGACACCAGACTTAACAGGACCCAAATCAAACTCTTGACTTGGCAGCTCCCCAAACCTTTGCTTTGCCACTCTTCCTGGTCAGTTACTGGCACTCTCCTCTCAGCTGGCCAAACCAAACACCTGCGAGTCCCCTGGAGTCTTCCTTCTCCCTGACCTTACAGCTAACCCATCATTAAGTCCCTTTGGCGCTGCCCTCTGCCCACTTCCCCATCTCCAGGGCCATGAGCACAGTCTAAGCCACCACATCGCCAGTGCCCTTGCAATGGTTTTCTTGCCCCTACTTTTGCCCCCATAATACATTCTCCACCGAGTAATCAAAGCAAACTTTATAAAATCAAACAAACAAACAAACAACCACCAGATGGTCACACCCATGCACAAACCCTCCAATGGCTTCCCAGCGCGTACAGGACGCACTCCGTGAGGCCCTGGCCTAACTTGTCCTACTCACTGTCCCTCAGCAACCGTTCTTTCTGCCCTCAAGCTTCTCATGCTAAGATTGTTTCCTGCATCACGTCCTTCACCCTTGCTGTTCCCTCTGCCTGGTCAGCTCCTGCCACAACCTCGTCACATCTCAGCCACTTGTCACCTCCCTAAAGAGGCCTTTTCCGATAACCTTATCTAAAGTGCTGTCCCCCCTTTCACTCTCAATCACATTATCTACAGCCAAAAAAGTCTTAATAGGCATGCTCTTTATTTCATTACCTTCTTTCCTTTATGCCATATATTAGTGTGTAAGGTGATCTAGTATATTTAACATTTTATAATATTCTTTAGATATATATTTATTCATAAAGACTTTCAGGGCTTTGCTCAAATGTCACGCTGTCAGCCCTTCCCCTGCCACCCTATCCAATCTTTTCCATCCCTCCCACGTCCAATGGCTGTACTCTGCTTTATGTTGGCCCTCCTCAGCATTTACCACCAGCGAGCGTGTATTTCCTATTTGTCTCATGCATTGTCTTCACCGTGACAATGAAAACTCCGTATGTTTCGCTGATGGCTACATCTGCAGTGTCTAGGACAGAGCCTGGCATATAGTGAGCGGGCTGCCATGAAATAATTTCTCAGTTAGTAACTTTTAAAATATCTTCCACTGCAAAATAAGACCCATAAGGACAGAGACCTCTCGAGTGTTCGTGAAAGTCCCAAAGCCTCAAACAGACGTGGTGCACGGTGGGTGCATGCAGCTACAGATGAGTGTGGAAAAAGCTCCATGAAACGAGGAGCTGGAAAATGGAGAAAGCAGATAAAAAAGGAGATAGTGGGAGCGGGAGGTAGAGAGAAGGGAGCTGGTGAGAAAGGAGTCTGCTGAAAGAAACTACAGAGAACACAAGTACATTTCACTTATATTTTTAAAAAGTCTTTCCTAAGCATACTTGCAACCTCTAGTTATAAAACTGAGGTGCTTAAAGCTCTGAGGAGCCTAATGTGAAAACTCGATGGTGGGTCTAAATGGAACAAGATGTCATTGGGAAACCAATGACAAAAACGTTATTCTTTATTTTCTTTCCAGAACCAGAAAAGCCATATGGAGGGGGGCAGAAAAATGTCACTAAATTCACCAGTACACAATAGCAATAATCAATTGTTTACTTAAAACAGTCTTTCTTGCTTGAGTTTATGCATATGCATGAGAAATCGATTCTGTGTAGAAGTTAGATAGGGAAAAGAAAACGCAGAGTGGGCAGTGAAAACTCCAATTACACAGAACACAAGGAGAGCGAAATCAGCTATCTAAGCAGAAGGGTTTCAGAATACCTGCGCCTTTCCATATCTCGCCCGTGGACTCTGAGGGTATTTGCGAACGAGTCCTTCAAATGCAGCCACTGCTTCCTCAATTTTTCCCTGTTATGAAGAGGCAATAACATAAATACAATAAAAAGTTCAAATGCATGCTATTCAATATGGATATTTAATATTTACCAAGAAATTTTGTCAAAATTTCCTGGACTCCATCCTGAGTTAAAAGACAGTTTTATGTAAGCTTCAAATTAATTAACTGTATTAGGGAAAGATAAAACTAGAAATTAACATCAATATGCTTCATTTTTTAAAAGACATAAACCTGACAAGTGACATCATATGAGTCTTCATTATAGACACTGAATTCTCCCTGTATATGTACATTTCCTACATACTTTCTTAAAGAAAATATTTAGGGGGCCGGCCGAGTGGCGCAATGGTTAAGAACTCGCTTGGGATGCCAGAGGGCCCCGGTTCGGATCCCACATATGAGGGCCAGTAACACTGCCCTCCACAGCTAAGATGCTGAACAACAGCTCAACCTGGAGCTGGGCTGCCTATGAGTCGCCGGCGACGGCGTGGGCTGCAGTCCCTGTGGCAGTGGATTGCCATGGGCTACTGTGTGTGGCCAGCAGCCAGCGTGAGCGGCCAGCAGCCGCAGTGAGCGGCCGTCCAGAAGCCGGCGACTGATCTGCCTCGCCAGAGAAGAGCGCAATGATGGTGCCAACTTGGGCCAGTGAAGCAACATCCTCCACAACTAGATTGAAGAACAAAACGACAGCAACTTGTCTGTTCCCCTTTCCCCAATTCCCCAGCACTGTTCCCATCCCCCCAATTCCCCAATAAAAATCTTTAAAAAAAAAAATTTAGGTCTTTAAATTGAGGTAAAAATACTGCTGGCAGCTAGGATGCCATGGGGTCTGCGATGAGAAGTCTGAAGCACTGGTTCAAACGGTGAAGAATAAGCATGCAGCATGAGAGGGCCGCTTGGCCGTGGTTCCTGTCACCTGCTGGACATCAGGGTTGACTCATCTGGTTGCCTGGAGCACCTTGCGGCCTCTGGGTCCTGTAACCCATCCCAGAGCTCACACGGGACCTTAAGAAGATGGTCTGATCACCTCCGATAGGTCACTGAACATCAGTGCACAAAGGAACGAAGGATGTGCAACAGGGAAACTTGGGGCGGGTCCGGGAACGGGGCTGAGAAGCCCTCTGCCCACCCCGCTCCATCAGTGCCACTCCTCAGGCTGAAACGCGTCTCCCGGGTTCTCATGGGTGGCTGCAGGTCGAGGCTATTTGGAGCCATGGGCTAGAGACAGATGCTCTGGGTGGACTTTCCCGGGCCCTCAGCTCCCTATAAATTGATAAATCCATTCATTCCCCATGTAAATGTAAGTAAGCTCACTGCAGTTTATAGGTTTGGACTCTCACCGAGTGAGTTTTCACACAACAAAGCTGACCTCACATGTGGCTGTGCAAAGCAAGCTGTACAGCACTATGCAACCGTTACTGACACCTACTTCCAAAAGACTTGACTAAATAGAGGCGAGTCAGGCAACATCCACGTTAAACCAAAGGAGGTTTTCCTTGCCTTCTCAGAGGCCCAGAAGCGGCACTGAGGGGCTGGTGGGAAACACACGCATATTGTAGTAGTTATGAGTACGGAATCTGGACTCCCCCACTTAGCAGGTGCGTGGCCTGGGGCAAGTGACTTATGACTTTGCCTTAGGTGCCTCATTTGTAAGATGGGAATAATGAGGGTCCTTGACTACTTTGTGGGGTTGCTGTGAGGTCAAGTCTGATAACATACATAAAATGCACGTAGACACTGCAGAGAGCGCAGGAAGTCTTGAACAATGTTACCTATTATTATGATTATTATTGTTATTATTACTGTGGTGTGTGTGTGTGTGTGTGTGTGTGTGTGTGTGTGTGTGTGTTCTTGAGTCAGCACAAGATCATGGGTCCCATCCCAGGTAAGTCCCTTACCTGACTGACAGGCAGGTTAATGCAGAGTGAATGAGGACTTGAATATAGAGATAAATCAAGCCAGCAACATTCTCTAAGTTATATTTATTGTCAGAAATAATTGTATCACGATTTAAAATATGCTATTCCTGGGCTGGCCGAGTGGCGCGTTAGTTAAGAGTTGGCTTGGGACGCCAGCTCTGAGCAGCAGGACCCCGGTTCGGATCCCACATTAGGGCCAGTAATGCTGCGCCCCCTACAGCTAAGATGGTGAACAACAGCTCGACCCCTGGAGCTGGGCTGCCGTGAGTCGCCTGCGACGGCTTAGGCTGCAGCGGGGCTGGCTGGCAACTGGCGTGCACTTTCATGAGCTTTCGTGAGCCGCTGTGAGCGGCGGTCCAATGGCCGGCAAACGACTGCCTCATCCAGGAAGAGCGCAATGATAATACCAACATGGTCCAGTGAAGCGATATCCTCCACAACTAGATCAAAGGACAAAAGGACAGCAACTTGTTTGTTCCCCTTCCCTGTTTCCCCAATGCTGTCTCCCTCCCCCAATTCCCCAATAAAATCTTTAAAAAATAATAATAAATGAAATAAAATATGCTATTCCTCTCACAATAGTAATCTTTTTAAAAGTAGTTTTAGGTTCACAGCAAAATTGAGAGGAAAATATAGAGGTTTTGCATATACCCACTACCTTAACACAAACACAGCCTCCCCTGTCCATGCCAGAGTGGCACATTTTTTACAATCACTGAACCTACATTGACACATCACCATCACCCAAAGTACACGGTTTACTTTAAGGTTCACTCTTGGTGTTGTATAATGCATCCTATGAGTTTAGACAACTGTATATTGTCTGTATCCACCATTTTGGTATCATACAGAGTAGTTTCCCACCCTAAAAATCCTCTGTGCTTTGTCTATTCATCCCCCCCACCCACTGCCCCGCCACTCATTCCTGAAAACCAACGATCCCTTTACTGTCTCCATAGTTTTGCGTTTTCCAGAGTGTGACATGGTTGTAATCATACAGTATGTAGCCTTTTCAGATTGGCTTTTTTCACTTAGTAATATGCATTTAGGTTTCCTCCATGTCTTTTCATGATTTGAATGCTCATTTCTTTTTAGTGATGAATAATATTTCATTGCCTGGATGTACCATAGTTTATCCATTCACCTACTGAAGGACACCTTGGTTGCTTCCAAGTTTGGGCAATTATAAATAAAGCTGCTATAAATATCCATGTGCAGGTTTTTGTGTGGACATGTTTTCAATTCCTTTGGGTAAATACCAAAGAGCAGGGTTTCTGGATCATATGGTAAGAGTATGTTTAGTTTTGTAAGAAACCACCAAACTGTCTTCCACAGTGTCTGCACCATTGTGCATTCCCACAGCAGTGAATGAGAGTTCCTGTTGCTCCACATCCTCGCCAGCATTTGGTGTTGTCAGTGTTCTGGATTTTGGCCATTTTAATAGGAGTATGGAGGTATCTCGTTGCTGTTTCAATCTGCATGTCCCTGATGACACATGATGTAGAGCATCTTTCCATATGCTTATTTGCCATCCGTATGTCTTCTCTGGTCAGGGGTCTGCTAAGGTCTTTGGCTCATTTTTTAATCAAGTTGTTTTCTTATTCTTGAATTTTAAGTGTTTTTTGTATATTTTGGATAATAGTTTTTAAAACCACTATTTTATTTCTTCCATGAATGATTTTAAGGGATGAAGAACTCATGTTAAATATCTTTTTCTGAGTGATTTTCTTCTAACTACCCTGTATTAATTTCCTGTGGCTGTTATAACAAATTATCATCAACTCAGTGGCTTAAAACAACAGAAATTTATTCTCTCACAGTTTGGGAGAACTGAAGTCCACATCAGCTTCCCTGGGCTGAAGCCAAGGTGTCGGCAGGGCCATGAGTCCTCCCGAAGCCTTAGGGGAGAATCTCTTCCTTGCCTCCTAACAGCGTTTCTTGACTTGCGGATGCATCACTCCAGTCTCCACTTTAGTCTTCATGTTGCCTGCTCCCCTCTGTGTGTGCCTTCTCCTCTTTTGTCTGTTTCAAATTTCCCTCTGCCTCTTTCTTATAAGGGAACACCTGACTGCATTTAGGACCCAGATGGCTAACTCGGCATATCTCCCCATCTTAAGGTCCTTAACTTAATCACATCTGCAAAGTCCCTTTCTCCAAATACTGTAACATTACAGGTTCCAAAGACCCTTTCTCTAAATACGGTAACACTTATTTTCTCTAAATACAAAACACTTACAGAGTCCTTTTTCCAAATATAATAATATGTATAGGTTCCTAAAATACATTAGGACATGGATATGTTTTGGGGGACCATTTTTAGCCTACCACGCGCTTAGGCAACTTAAATTGCAAATGTTGAGGCTACTTTTGTGAAAATCATGCTAAATGCACCAATACCAGATTTAACACATAGGAATACCAATATTCATAACAAATTTGCATTGTATTTTGTTTCTATTCAATACTTCCTTAGTTGGGCATCAAGGTTATAAAAAAAAAAGTATTTTGACTTTCTCCTTGGCATCCTTTGGGTTCCCTTAAGGCAGAGGCCATGTGGCTTTCTTAAGGGACCATGTGGCAAAGTAAATGTGCTAGCTTTTAGCCTGAAGAGATTTCCCTTCCCCAGGTTCTTACTAGAGAATATAGCTCTTAACATTATTGTGCGATTCTTATTTAAAAAAACTCAATTGCAAGATACAATGCTTGTGAAAAACTGCCTGAAAATCATTTGTGCTTCAACATAACTTATATTTTATCCTAAGACCAAGATAGTTCATTGGAGAGACACGTAGTGGGGCCCCACTGTTTTGGCATGAGGCCAGAGGCAGGAAGGACCTTAAGACACACCCTTGCAGACGTAGAATCTGCTGGCCTGACGTTAGGGAGGAGGCGGTGCAGTCCCCCTGGGGTACCCTGTATGAGGACCACAGAAGGACGTCTCTCTCTGGACTTGGGGCAGAACAATTAGTTTGATGAACATTATTCGTCTTACAATGTGATGTCTACGCTTTACTTCATGGCTAGCTAGCACTGCTTAGAGCCCGCCGTGTGAACTTTCGTGTGTCGACCTGACTCTGGCATCAAGTTTTCCTTTCTCTCTCCTTTCGGTCACTTATAATACAACAATAATATTAAATGATTCCAACAAATAAACAAATATGTTAGTATATAATTTCAAATCCTTTTTCTGGGGGCAAGAAGGAGTTTTAAACATACTTCCACATGGCACTGTATTTGAAGCTGGGACGTGATCTGAGATTGGACACCTTCTGCCTAGGACATGCCTTAGCATGGCCTCGCTGTTTCAGTGCAGTCAGGTGCATCATTTGAAAATACCAGCTATAAAAAACAACCCTAAGACTTAATTATGCTGATGATTCAGTCAATAATTTGGCTCCCTGTTGTTTCAGAAGCAGGAGTTGCCTTTGTGGCAATGTCTTCCTCCTTTATTTACCCTGGTATAGATTCAGGGCGCTCCTTGAGGAAAGCATCTTAATTTCTCTAAATAAGCAAGAACCAGAGAATACCCCATGGCTTGTTCCAGCACTTTTAGGTCCCACTGACTTGTGTGCCCCTCGATAACTGAGCCCTTCTTTACCATTCATTATAATTCCATCAAAAAATCCTTCGTAAAGCTGTTCATTTGTTCTGTATCCCAAAAGTCACCTGTGAAATTGGCATTCCACATTTTCATATATGGCATTCAGTACAGAGAAAGTGGAAAATGCCAAACAAGGTAATTGAAAAAAAAGGCTTCTGCTTCACTTCTACTAAGAAATGCAAATTTCCTACAAATAGTAGATGGTTTTATTTTATAAAGTTGCATAAGACAGACTCAGATTCATTCTGTGTGGTTAATCTAGCGAACAATGACTTTGTGGAACTATTCTTTGGAGTTACTACATTTTTATTGCAGTAGCTTGGGAATCTTGTCTAATGCTCGTACAGGAGCCTTCATGGTTGCTGGTAGGCTTCCAATAAATGTCTGGGAAGCACGTTTCTGTCCCACTTTAGTTCCTAACTTGTCTTTTCTTTTTAATTGTTGTTGCTTATTTATTTACAGTCCCCGGGTCCCTTTGTTTTTTGCAGCCAAAGTCTACTGATAAAAAGAGCATATTACAGGAACACTGATAAGCATTACAGAGATTAAATTCAAGTATAGAGGAGACAGGAGAAATTTCCCTGAAGAACAAGTAGATGATTAAGTGAAGATGTATTATAATGATGTATTAATATATGCATAATAATACATATTTGGCCCCTATAATTAGATGAATGTGACCAAGTTAAGAGAATAAATAACTTCATCTAGCGTTAATCCACTGTTTTCAAAAATTGCAATATCTATAATAGAAACAAATGCAAATACTATTTCAAATTAAATGATGACAGAGCAAAACATAAAAGTCACCCTGAAAACTGGAGGTGCCTAAGTTTAACCCCAAGTAAGAATGAGGATAAACCTAATGTCATTTCACCTAACAGTAACTATCCTGAGTATTGAACTTACCTATTCTTTTGTTTGGGATTGAGGTGCTATAACATTAAAACCTCCACTTGTGTGGTACTTGACAGAGTTGATGATTTTTTTTCTAATCTCACAGATCTTTACAAAAACCCAATAAGACATATAATTATTCTTATTCTTATATTTTTAAATAAGAAAACCGAGGCTCAGAACGGCCAAGCGATTTGCCCAAAGCCAAATGACTAGAATGTGATGGGAGTGGGCTGACTCCCAGTCAGCTGGCCTGAAGGTAAATTCTATTTCTATTCGGCCATTACAGCTGCAATTTCTCTTTTCATTTAATTCATTTCATGTGGAATGCTGATGTCCCTGGGGAAAAATCCACTCTACTCAAAGGGTGTTTCTCAACAATATTTTAAAAAAGAAATCAAGAGTAATGCCTGAGTTTATTTAACAACTAAACTAGACATTGCGCATGTCTGCGCACAACAAAAACATCGACCTACCCTTTTACGGAGTTTTTCTGCAGCATCAAGTTCAGCTTGAATAGTCTTATCAAATTTATTTAATAGTTTAGGCTTCTTTTTCTTAACTGAAAGAAAAAAGAGGTTTTTATTTTTTACTTTATTTTTGTCTAGAAATAGTTATTAAGAACGATGATTTACAAGTAGTGAGAAACTTAGCATTGGCCCCAAACCTACAACTGAGGAGCAAACACCCTCCTGGCTCCCCCGCTCTCCTCCCCCAAGTATGACAGTCAGCAACACAGCCCTTCCTTACATGTTCAAAGGTCTCTGTAGGGGACGGGGTCAATGCCGGTATCCTGAAATTTGGAGGATACCGACCTAGTTTCTCGAATGAAAACGGTAGGTATGATTTCTAAACTCTTATGATAAACGTGGCTAAGTTAAAAAAAAACTGCTTAAAAGAGTTTTTTAATATATGTATACTGTTTCTGATCAGATAGAGAAAAAAATATGAAGCTACTCTCAAGGGAGTCAAGTAAATAGAATTTCTTAGCCTAGCACTCAAGGCCCTTCCATGGCGTCATGGACCTATCACTCCAGCAATAGCCCAGACTTCAGCAAAAGTGACCGCTCCATGGCCCCCAAATAGCTTTGTGCCATTTCTAATGCTACTGTCTCCAAATAAAACGGCCTATTCCTTATTGTCGTCAGTGAAAATATGTGCATCCTTCAACAATTAGCTCAAAACCACATTCCTTATAAAGTTTCTCTACCTGTCACTCACACAAATGGTCGGTCTCTCTCTGTCTCTGTCTCTCTCTCTCTCGCTCGCTCCCCTGAAGTCCACAGCAGCCTTCCTTCTCCCATATGACTTTTATTATACTCATTTGTACACTTCTTAGTCCCTTTCCAAACCATAAGCTCCAGCAGTACGGCCCCATGCCACTGAGACAAACTGAATTTATTCATGCTTACTTAGCATGAAGTCAAAACCAGCAGGTGGCAGGGTGAGTCCTGTTGGTGCACACCCAGCAGTGCTTTGTGGAACAGGTGGATATCAAGGGCTCCCGAAAGCCCAGAGTAAATCATCTTATCTGAGGGCTCAGGAGAGTGACAAAGGCGGAGCCTTGAAGGGGAACCCAGATGTTCCAGATAGAGAAGGGGAACGGTGGTGGGGAACAGGGAGGAATGGGAGGGATAGTGAGAAATGAGGTCAGGAAAGAACCTCCTCAGTGTTCTGACACTAAACCTATACATTCAATGGTTTCTGCTCTATCCCATCACAAAGGAGGAGGGGGTCTCCTTCCAAAGGTTACCTTCTGAAGGTTACACCCCTCCACACACACACCTGCGCACTGTCTTCTACATCACCTCTGAATGTCTCCTTCTGTCTGGCTCTCCTCTGAGTCCCTATCATCATTTCAAAGTGCTGAAGTCTCTGCTGTCTTAAACCAAACCAACCAACCAACCAACCAACCAACCAACCAACCAACCAACCAAGACACACCGCACCTACTCTCCTGTACTTGCTGTCCTTTCTCCCCTCCCCTTACTCTTGGCTCCCACTCAACCCACAGAGCTCACCTCACACATGGGCAAAGCATCTTTGGGAAGGGGAGCTCAGTAATGAAGAGTCAGACGGCAGGGATCTGAGTCCCAGCTCTGTGACCTAAACCCAGCTAGCACTAGGCTTTTGTGACGCTCACTTCCCTCATCTATAAGGGGGTGGTGGTTTTGAGAATGAAGTCGCAAGCAAATAGCACAGTGCCTGGCATACAGGAAGTGCCCCCTACCTGAGACTTAATAATGCCTATGGCCTTCTCGGCAAGCCTGATTGCTTCCTTTTCTTCCTATCTTACCCGACCCCCTGCAGCATCTAACACAGTTGATTCCTCCCTTCTTCCTGAAACCAACCATCTCCTTGACTTTCGTGTTGCCCGCTCTCCACGTTTTCCTCCTTAGGCGCTGGCCTCTCCATTTCCTCCCCGTCTCCTCTGGCTCCCTAGGGTCTTGTGCTTTTCAGGGTCAGTCTTCAGCCCTCTAAAGGGCTTTAACTGTTTCATTCCCAAACTGAGCTACAAATTAACGAGTTAATTTTCTTCTGCATTACAAAAAAATCATAAATCCAAGTGTCTATGATTTCTGGCAGCGATGCCTCAAGCTCAGTAGGTCAGAAACGGAATTCGCTATTCCTCAAAAATCGGTTCCTCCATATCTTTACCCTATTTCAGAGGACGACGTCACATTCATCTGGTTCTCCAAATCACAAACCTAGTTGGCGAACACAAGTAAAACAGCGCAAAGAAGGACCATGTGAAATTACTCGAATGAAGACCGAATGGAATCACTACTATTTTTAGCATTCCCTCTGTGCCCACCTGCCAATCTTCATACCTAGTGCCTTACATAGCCTCCTTCTATTCTCTCAATTTCCTGGACACTAGAGATTTCACTTCACAGGTGTGGCCATTGAGATTCTAAAAGGTCAGTCCCTTGACACCTCCCCTCTCTCATCCACACAGGAGGAAGGGGACACTAGTTTCCTACTAGTATGGTTTTAAAAGGAGGGAGGTTTCCTCGAAAGCCTTAGCCTCCTGCCTCTCCCTACAGGGGAGGTGGTGTGACTTATCTGATTACTGAGCTGGGGAGGGGCCAAGCTTGTGTAGCTGAGTCTCACCGCTTCTTCTCCCCAGGAGCATACACACTGCACTGAGCATCCTAGGAGGAGGGGGAATGGGGACACGGGAGAAGCAGAGCTGTTCCATGCTGCCTGCAGTGGGCAGGGATGCCTAATTCTGGGGTTCAATATTAAGAAACCTATTATTCCTAATCATCTCAGCCCCATTCTTTTTTTTTTTT
>NW_017732902.1:37990-39102 GCF_001890085.2 Hipposideros armiger
TAGGCCCTCAATGACATCTGTATACTTTCCTTATTTATTATCCCAGGTACCTTTTCTGGTCTTGAATGCTCACCCCCCCCCCCTTCCTTGTCATTCATTCAACCCTCCAAGCATCCTACTCTCTCTCTCTTTTTTTAATTGTTGACTACTCTTGAACTACACCAAACCATCTCCGTTCTTCAGTGTGTGACTATACACAGTAGAAAGAGCCCAGGACTTTGGATTGAGACCAACCTTGTTCACTGACTCATTCATTCATTCACTTATTCATTCATTCATTCAACTATTTGCCATTGTGTTCCAAGGATTGTGCTAGGTGCTGGGAATTCAACAGAACCTTCCTCAAGGAGGCTACAGTCTTATGGGGAAAAAGATAAGAATGGATAATTCCCCTTTAGAGGAATGTGTACAAGGGTGGACCCGAGTGGTACTAATGTATTTGGGAGGAAGAAGGGAAACAGGACTTAAGCATACCGAGGCTCCAGAGGGAGGTAACGAAAGGGAGGCTGAGGGAAGAGTATTTACTTTGCAATTCAATAACAACTGGGAACTTGAACTTTCATCACCAGTTATTTTTCTAGTAAGTAAGAGGCTAAAAATCTCCTCTTGCTTGGAGTAGGGGCCATACATGTGAATGCTCTTATTGTGGGAGTCCAGGCTTTCCAGAATTTTGGCAAGCTCAGGGTGGAGACATTGCTCAGGGACCACGGGCACTGACTTGCTCCCACCTGAGGACATACATGGTCTTCGTGATACTGAGCCTGCTTCAAGAGCCAGGAGAGGCCCAACGTGCACGTTTAAGGCAGTAAGTTTTGTTCAGAGAGGATGCACACCCAACAGTACAAGGCAGTGGCATAGCAACAATTGAGTTTTTGGAAACATGCAAGACAAAGAGTGGGCATCTGAAGCTCTCCACCCCCACCCAGACGAGGGATGCTAGGCGCCCACACTGAAGGTCATGGCATCTATTCCTGCCCTGGGCTGCCATTCTGCTTTTGATACTGTTTTGCATGGCTAATTAAAGTCCTTAATTTAATGAGAGGGAGGGAGGAAGAGAGGGAAGAGAGAGAGAGAGAGAGAGAGAGAGAGAGAGAGAGAGAGAGAGAGAGAGA
>NW_017732902.1:42237-47602 GCF_001890085.2 Hipposideros armiger
AAAAAATAATAAAAAAAGAAAGAAAAATGTGCTGTATTTCTGAGATGTGGCCTGAAGCTGAAATAATCATGTAAGCTTTTATTGCAATATTATTCATGGTAATTAACAGTTAACCCAAGACAGGCCTCATTACATATTTTAATTTTCCTATATTAGAATTCGAAGTTAATTTTGCTTTTCTTTTTTAAATGATCGGTTTCAATATTAGAAAAAATATCTCTACACTAAATTTGTTTGGCAGTGAGGAAATCTATAAATTAAGGCAAATGATAAAAAAGGAAACAATAGTGCAAAACATTCGAGACTTCAAGAATCAAGTACTAGGATTTTTGATAAAATTCTATCTGCTGGTGCAGGGAAAGCAGGCCTGTATCTACCAGGGTTCCTCCAAGCCATAGGCAGGGGGAGCGGGGAGGAGCACTCAGCTCTTTTCTCTTTCATTTAAAAGTGAGAATCGTGCCAGGTACCCCACGGCTAGGCTTCACTCTGGGGTCTGCCATCATGTCGAGAAAGATTCATGTCATTGGCTACTGAGAAACCCAGTCAGCAGACAGCCACACGAGTGCTTCCGGGAGTTGTTGTATTAATACTGTGAGAATGGGAAAATTAATGTGCTTGATCCAAAAAGAACCTTCTGAGTCTATTTCCTGCAGTGCTATCTAGCTTGCAGGTACACAGTGCTGGGAGGCGAGGTCAATCTGGGCAGCTCTGGGGAGGTGCTCTCACTCGCCAGCCTCGACTGCAGACCGGCGGGGAAAAAGGTGCATGCACTTGCTTTGCCTCCTACAGACGAGGAATAACAGACATCCGTTCTTTTCAGAATTGCATGTCTGCTACACACCACCAGGAGTTCAATATTCAAAGCTTCAACCGAACAGTTAGCATAAATAGTTTTCAGCTGAGAGACGCTACTACAACACAGTAAACGTTATATAAGGGGCAATTGTTTTCATCCGCCACCTCTATTGAACTAATGTGGGATTCAGCTGGGAGCCGTCAATGGCGCCAGCAAGTATACCAGTTTATTAAATGTAGTCTGTGGTGTCCCCATAGGCTTATTTTAATAAATTATACATCACTCCCCTTCTAAAGTAATAATTCTTTAACAGATGTGACCCCATATGTTAAATTAGAAATTTCAGAGACACTAAGTGATGTGTTTTCTATACCTAACAGAAACCCCTTCGGTGCCAAGGCTTACCAGCAGATGCTTCCGACATTACGGATTTCATCTCCATTTGCGCTGTTCCATGAGAGAACAGCCACCTTCCCCCAATTCTACTTTAGATACAGTTCTGGCAATCTCGATCTTCTGGTTCTCTAGTCCTTGACTCATTATAAGTAACAGAAAGAGGGAATGCGAGCTTCTGGAATCAGACATACACTCAGCAGCAGGAAGTGAAAGCTGATAGACTGAAGGGAGAAAGACCGAAAAACCACCAGAAATGAACCCAGTTCAAACAGCACAGCAATATGGGCCAAATGGTATAGAGGCAAATAGTGCTATGCACTCCAACGGCCCCGAAAGGCATCAATGCACAATAACTGATGTTCAATAAAATGGGCATTACAGTCTCCAATCACCAAGGAAAGTTAAATTATGTGTAGCATACACTTTAAAAAGGTGGAGATGCATAAAAAATATTTTAGAAAAGTAGCTACCAAATTCCGTTAATTTAGTTTAAATGGTGCTTGAAGGTTATTTAAAGTCAACTTTAACTATCTGTTTTTATGAAATACTGATTTCCCAGTAATGTCAAATAAAACAATAATTTCCAAGCCTGGATATAAATCAGTGTCACAAAGGGGACCTGCAACAAAATAGACATTCTTGGGCACTACCAAATCAGAATCATGGGGGTGGGAGGGAGCTCACTTTGCTCTGCAACATCTCAGATATATCTAGAGACTGGTATATACTATATAAATGAATAATTTAGGTATTTGTAAGCTTAGTTCTTGTTCAGATGTCAACAAGGATCTATGTTTGATTGCTGTTTATTAGTATTGATACTGGCTGTTCTTGACTATTAATATCTCTTAAGACAGAAGTTACATCTGACTCCTATTCTTTTCTTTTTAAAAATTTTATTTGGGAATTGGGGAAGGGGAGCAGACAAGTTGCTGTCCTTTGGTTCTTCAGTCTAGTTGTGGAGGACGTCGCTTCACTGGCCCATGTTGGTGTTATCATTGCGCTCTTCCNTTAGCTGTAGAGGGCAGTGTCACTGGCCCTCATATGTGGGATCTGAACCGGGGCCCTCTGGCATCCCAAGCCAGCTCTTAACCATCACGCCACTCGGCCGGCCCTCAGCCCCATTCTCTACTTCAGCCCTCATCAGTAAAATAGCAGACACTTTGATCACCTTTCCTTTATTTCACTCCTTGTGCATTTTAAAAATTGCTGTGCTCTTTTGTTTATTCCACCTTCCTATTCTCCCCTCCCTGAACCCTCAGGCCCTCTGTTGTTGAAAAATACCAGTGTCTAAAGCAGAGGCTGAAAAAATAGTGAATAATGGGCATTTTCAACTGCACGTCATCATGGGTTAGTATATATGCTGAGGATATGGAAAATGAATTGACATTTGACTGAGGCGTGGATTTATAGTGGTGGGAGTTAGTATCTTGTCATCTCAGCACTGGCTTATGTCTCTCAATTGCTCATTTTGGTTTTGCAGAAATGTCTGTCAGCAAAATGCCAGCGGGACCAGGGAAGCCTGGCATGCATCTCAGTAGAGGGTTTTACTGCTAGCATCATCGGTTTTCCCAAATATGTCTCCCATGCTATACAGTTAAAGTTAACATGAGATTTATTTATAAGAAAAAAACAAAAACTGTTGGCAGTTTTCAGGACATTCAAGAGTCACCACTAAAATAACATGCTCATTACACAGCTAGATTAAGTACCTTAGTGTCAAAAAATTTCAATATCATCACAAAAATAGAAAAAGTATTAAAAAATCTCATAACACATATTACTAATAAATTACTATCTCAACTTTTCATATATTGTTCCCATTTAATAGCTCCTAACTCTTGTTTTTCTAATTTAAATTCAAGTTTTGTTGTATCATGACCATTTTTATTTTTATTTTTTATTTTTTAAAGATTTTATTGGGGAATAGGGGAGGGGAACAGCATTGGGGAAGGGGAACAGACAAGTTGCTGTCCTTTTGTTCTTCAGTCTAATTGTGGAGGATGTCGCTTCACTGGCCCATGTTGGTATTATCATTGCGGTCTTCCCGGGTGAGGCGGATCGGTCGCCGGCCTCTGGACAGCAGCTCACAGCAGCTCTTGGCAGCTCACACCGGCTGCCAGCCACTCACGCTGGCTGCTGGCCACACACAGTAGCCCATGGCAACCCACTGCAGCTCCACTGCAGCCTATGCCGTCACCGGTGACTCACTGCAGCCCAGCTCCAGGTGGAGCTGTTGTTCACCATCTTAGCTGTAGAGGGTGCAGCGTCACTGGCCCCCATGTGGAATCTGAACTGGGGCCCTGCTGCTCAGAGCTCGCGCTCCCAAGCCAGCTCTTAACCAACGCACCACTCGGCCGGCCCCATTTTTATTTTTAAATGTATAAAAAGCCTAAGGCAATTTTCCCCATTGTAAAATAACCATAGAACTCTTCCTCCTTGTTCTGGGGAGGTACACGGTCCCACAGCCTGCTGCTGAAGTGACAAGGGGGTCTCCTGGTTGTGACAAGACTGGGGAGAACTCTCTCAAGTCCTTTGGGCCTCCATTTTCTCATGTACAAATGCGTGATTTGGGCTGGTTCTCTTTAGACCTCTTTGAAGTGGGAAATCCTGTGTGCTTAAGTTTTAGATGATTTAATTCATGTTAATAATCTTTCTAAGTAGACCTAGAAGGTACTGGAATGGATTGTTAATTTTGTTGAATGTGGATTTAAAAAAATGGTTTAGGACGAAGCTATCTATGCTACATTAAACTTTGTATTTTTTAAAAATCACTGCCATTACAAATATTTTATCCTTTTCCAAACCCACAAAGGAGGAAAACGAAATGACCAATTTGAAGCCCCTACTTCCCTTGCGATGCCATAGCTGAAACATTAAGAGTAAATAAAAAGGAAAAGAAGAAAAATAAAAGAATAATTAAAGGCATGAGAAAAACACTAACAAAACATCCTTAGAACATATAAAAATTAATGGTGATTCCCTTTGATTTTCACTTATTCCATGGAAGAAATTATTATATTACGGGACACAGGGAGAAGCTGACCACCAATAAAAACAGAATCTTTTTATGACACTTTGTCCTAGACCTGTTCCATTGAAGAGAGTGACAAAAAATGGCAGGGTCTGCCATAATGTGGACAGAAAAGCAACAATTCCCTAACCAGTCTCCCTGCTTCCCATCTGTCTCCATGCCCTACACTGCCCTCAGGATCTTTTTGAAACACAATCTGGCCAAGTCACTCCACTGCTTAAAATATACCCATGGATCCCCTGAACATACCAAATGAAACAAATTCTTTAGAATGCCATCCAAGCAATCCTGCTCCTGGTTATCTGCCCAAGAGAATTGAAAACATACATCCACACAAAGACTCATACATGCATATTCACTGCAGCTATGTTTGTAACAGCCCAAAGTAGAAAAAACCCAAATGTCAACGGGTGAAGAGATAGACACTGTGTGGTATAGCAATACAATGGCATTCCACTCTGCCATAATACCAACACGTGCAACAACATGGCTACATCTCGAATGCATTATGTTAAGTAAAAGAGGCCATACTCGAGACTACTGTCTGGGTGATTCCCCTTACATACCTTTTGGAAAAGGAAAAGCTGTAGAGAAAGAAAACAGATAAGTGGTTTCAGAGGCTGGGGGGTGGGGAAAGAGGTTGACTATAAAGGGTACAAGAGAATTTGGGGGATACAAAGTTCTGTATCTTAACTGTGGTGGATAAACTGTATCTAGATCCCTATGCATATGTCAAAACTCATTAATGCACACTTGGATACATATAGTTTTGATTTACTGTATGTAAGTAAATTATACAATAACACAGACTTAACTAAAAAGTTATAAGGAAGAGATAAGCCACATGATCTCAATGAAGACTCTTATTAGAGGTATAACAGTATGAAAAGCATTTGGGCATAAAAACATACTTTAAAAAATAAAATTCAATCTGTTTTTTAACCCCTCCCTCCATGAACCCATCAGGAAGTAATTCAAATTCAACCATGTTTAAGAGGTTCCACCCTGCACACACACACACACACACACACACACACACACACACACACAAATGCTCTTCTAGACCTAACTAGGCCCTCAATGACATCTGTATACTTTCCTTATTTATTATCCCAGGTACCTTTTCTGGTCTTGAATGC
>NW_017732902.1:48587-51261 GCF_001890085.2 Hipposideros armiger
AGAGAGAGAGAGAGAGAGAGAGAGAGAGAGAGAGAGAGAGAATATGAGAATTTCTCCTAAGTCAAACCCATCCAAAATGCTATATACCAGAGGTGCCAAAAAATACATATACAAGTGGACACTTTGGTCAACGTGGCTCAAGCAGTAGTTCGCCGTAATCAGAAGTGTCTGGACGCTGATAGTAACTGCTTTGAGCACCTCTTGTAGTTGCAGAAGTCACACGTGACTTGTGTTCATCTTTTGTTATCAGTATATATTGAGTATTACAATTTTAATACAGTTTTCCTTTCTTAAAAAGTGTATACTTTGGTGGGTGGGGGCACCCTCTGCGTTTATTCAAGGGAAATAACATACATCTTGAGTTCTTTCACAATTGTGTTTCCTTGAACCAACTTTACTGTCTTTCACAAATTGGCCCCTAGTCTCTATTTTCATCTATTATTACTTACCTATAAAGCAGTTTACACTTCTTTACACAGCAACTCAAATATGTCATGAACTTTGACACTTCTGTGACTTTTCTCATGGTGCTTTCTTTGACTAGGAAATACTCCCTCTATATCTATCAAAGATTGCTTTGTATTTCAACTTTCGAGACCTAATTTAAATGCCATTTCTATTATCGTCTAAGACATCTTCATGCCAAGTTTTTAAAAAAAAAGCTCATATAGCATTTTGTTTCTAGAAAGAGTAAACTTTTCAGGCTGTGTTTAAGTTGCTTGTGCTTGCTCCATACACCCCCAACCCCCATACCTTACAGGATTGTTAATTTTTGTGAGAAAAGAATTGTGTCTTACTCATAATTTATTTCGAGCATTTAGCACACGGCCCGTCCAACAGAAAGTCCTCAACAAATGTTTCTGAACGTATAAATGCATGCAAACATGAATGAATCAAGACATTCTAGAAGGGGACACAGCCATGTTGATTTATAATTTAGGCATATCAGCTGTTTTAAAAGAACCGGAAATGATAAGCAACCAAGAGAGAGAATGAACCGAGAATAGCTTGCTTTATAAAGAAGGTCTAATCCCAAAACTATCAATGAACAGCAGAGGAGGAACAGAGGAGGAAGTTAAGAAAAAGAAACAAGGTATATGTGAAACAATCCCCACTGAAAATTTTATAGAAAACACTGAAAAGTATTTCATGTCTTATTCCATCTTAGTTTTTCAGTACATTTAGCAATTTAGATCACAAATGGCAGACTAGTAGACACAGATAAGTTAGTAAATTCTTAGACTGCAAAGTTCAGCTAATTTTAGAACATAAAAACTTCACAAAGAAGCTTGCTTTTATGTTCTGAATCTCTGTTTAATGCCTTATCAAGTTATGTGCTGGTAATAATAGCTGACATTTATTAATCACTCTCTGATAGGCATGTGTAACTCACTCAGGCTGCACAAACTGTAAACAGGAGTCAAGGCTGGAACTTAGGGTCATCTGAACTCCAATGTCTACACTTTTGATCATTATAATATCGCGAGCATCTGGCCCAGAAATCAAGAAACTAGGGTGTCCCTAAGGGCTTTGAGAGTGATGACAGGGTGGGATTTACTACTAGTGTAAGTATTATGTTGTGTAAAGGAAGGAGCTGAACTTTGTACCACTTGTCTCAAAGGATAAAGGTAATTAAATAACCGCAGTCATTTTCTTTCATCCTGTATTTGAAGACCCAGTGTTTACACATTACACAGACACCCTGGTTTAGCAGGAAGACCACAGGGTATCGGAGATGGGAGGTCAGGGTGTGAACCTCAGTCCTACCCTTTATGGTGATTGCTTAATCTAACTTCCATGAAATGGGGATATCTGACCCACCCCCCTACCCCCAATCACAAAGGAGCGTGAAATATATAAATGTTAGTCATGAATTCCATCTATAACACCCTATTTTCACTTACTTTAAAACTCTCCTGTTTAGGTAAATGGAAGATGTGCATGACATATCTTATTAGCAAATAGTTGAGGAATTAATTTTTTTGTTTGTTTTTTGTTTGTTGTTTTTTTTTGTTAAGATACCAGATTTGCTGTACGGTCAAATATTTCCCTGGCAGAGATTTTGGGCAACTAATAAGTTTGCCACATTATACCTCTTTCCGGTTTGTTTTCCTGAGTTAACAAAGGACTAAGGAGCTATGGGGCCACACTATTCTTCCCTGTTCCCCAAACCCTCCTGTCTGTTTTCAAGCAGGACCACATAAAATGCGAAAGATTGCTTTTTGTGATAGGTATCCAAAGGTGGAATTTGACGAAAAATAATCTAAAATGCAAAATAATTTAAGGGAAGGAAAAGTAAGACCAAAATAAGGCGTTAAAGAAAAATGTGCGAATGAAATCATACCATTTGGGACGATATAAATGGACCTAGAGACTATTATGTTAAGTGAAAAAAGTCAGTTGGAGAAAGACAAATACCATATGATTTCACTTATATGTGGAATCTAAAAAACTGAATGAATGAGCAAAGTAAACAGAAGTGTTCTCAGAGATATACAGGAACAACTGATGGCTGTTAGATGAGAGGGAGGTGGGGATGAGGGAGAAGGGGAAGGGGTTAGACAGCATAAATACGTAACTACAATATTGCCACAGGGACATATAAGACAATTCGAGGAATATAATTAATAATGTTGTAAATATTTTGTAGGGTGTCAGATGGTCACATGTCTTG
>NW_017732902.1:53994-55317 GCF_001890085.2 Hipposideros armiger
CTGTTGTTCACCATCTTAGCTGTAGAGGGCGCAGCATCACTGGCCCTAATGTGGGATCTGAACCAAGGCCCTGCTGCTCAGAGCTGGCGTCCCAACTCAGCTCTTAACCAACACACCACTCAGCCGGCCCTGACTCCTGTTCTTTTAGACATTATCTGAGATTTTTCAAACCCAGGTAGAAATCCTTAAATACAATTTGATCATTGCAATGAGAAAAATCCCAAGAATGCCTTTAGAGTTTCTCCCTGTGTGACAAAATATAAAACCTGATGGTACAAAATTTATTACTCTAGGTTTGTAGGAGTGGTGGTAGATATGATACAATGACCACAGACTTTCGAAGCAACCCAATTGTAAAGATCTGGGTCTGCGATGAATGGGAAGTACTTGAGTTTACTTGGGCAATAGCATCATGATAAAGTGACAGGTAAACTATTTTGGATTTTTTTTTTTTTAGCTGAGCCATCCTGCCACCTGTTGGCAGCTCAGCAGCAGCTCAGCTCGGGCCGGGCATCAAACCGGCGACCCTGTTGCTCAGAGCTCACACTCTTGAGCGAGCTCTTAACCAACTGAGCCACTCAGCAGGCCCTATTTTGGACATTTTAACAAATAGAAAATACATGTTTAAATGACCAGCTTTTCATACAGACAAAAGTGAATATGGATCAGTAACAGAGACATAACCCTATAATTACATATATTAAAAAAGAAAGCCATTCCCTTTCTGAAACAGAAATAGAGGAAATAGCCATAAAGAAGAAAGGGATGTTATTTGCAAATACTAAGGTTGAGAGCATACTTTAACAATGAAATCAAATTCCTAAATATTTCCATGTCATATATGAAACAATGGTTTGCAAGACACTGTACATCAGACAATGAAGCACACTGACTCCTGAGAAACAGAGATCAAATTTCTCAAAACCAGTAATAAAAAGAAAACTCTAAATGTAGACAGAAAGAATAGACATGTTATACACAGGGAAACAAAAATAAAGATGATCACAGATTTCTTACTTGAAATAAATGCAAGGGAGAAGGGAGTGGAGCAATATTTTTAAAGTTCTGACAGAAAAAGTGTCAGCTGAGAATTCTATACCCAGCAAAAATATCTTCCAAAACAAAAGAGAAATAAAGACTTTTTCAGACATACAAAAACTGAAAGAATTCATCAACAACTACCCAGCACTACAAGAAATGTTCAATGACTTCCTTCAGGCATAAGGAAATCTATGGTAATAGATGGGAATATAGGTCTATACCAAAAAGGAAAGTACTGAAAATGGTAACTACATGGGTTAATATATGTTTTCTTTCTTATTA
>NW_017732902.1:55907-56982 GCF_001890085.2 Hipposideros armiger
ATGAAGTGGTATAACATCATTTGAAGGTAGCCTGTGATGTTAAGGATGTATACTCAAACCCTAAAGCAATTACTAAAGTAACAAATCAAAGAGTTATAGCTAGTAACCCAACAAAGGAGGTAAAATGGAATGTAAAATTATTCAATTACTACAAAAGAAGGCAGCGAAAGGGAAAAAAATGCAACAAATAAGAAAATATACAGCAAAAGATTTAAACCTAATCAAATCAATAACCACATTAAATATAAGTTACAATTATATATCCTAATTAAAAGCCAAAGAATTTCGGCTTGAATGAAAAAGCAAGATCCAACTATGTGCAGACTACAAAATTGCACTTCAAATATAAAGATACAAAAAAGTTAAAGGCAAATGAAAGAAAAATGGCATGCCATTCTAATAATACTAAAAGAAAGCCAGAGTGCCTATACTAATGTCAAAGTAGATTTGAGTCCAAAGAATATTGTCAGTGGTAAAGAAAGTTACTTCATAATGATAAAGAAGTCAATTCATTAATAGAATATAATAAGCGAAATGTTTATGCATCTAGTAACGGAGCTTCAAAAACCCATGAATCAAACACTGACAGAACTGTAAAAGGAATAAAAAAATCAGAAGTCCATCACAGATTAAGATAATACTTACTCAATAATTGAGTTGATAGAACAATTAGAGAGAATATCAGCAAGGACATAGAAGGCTTGAATAAGAGTATGAACCAACTTGACCTAACTGATAGTTCTAGAACATTCTGTTCAGCAAACAGACCCATGCATATATGGACATTTTCAACAAAGGTGCACAAGCAATTCAGCGGGAAAAAATAACCGAATTTGTTCAGCAAATTTCACTGGAATAATTGGATATCCATATTTTTAAATGAACTGCCATCTATATCTTTACCATATATAAAAATTCACTAAAAATGAAACACAAAGCTAAACATAAAACCTAAAACCATAACATTTTTAGAACAAATCACTACAGAAAATCTGTTATTTTGGGTTAGGCAAAGACCTCTTAGGCATGACTCCAAAAGCACCATTCATAAAGGAACAAATTGATTCATTACAGA
>NW_017732902.1:57297-69125 GCF_001890085.2 Hipposideros armiger
ACCAGAGGCTGGAAGAAAGTATTTACAATATGTGTGATAAAAGTGTTATAAAAATATATACAGAACTCTCAAAGCTCAAAAGAATAAAAAACAACCCAATTTTTTAAAAAGGGGCAAGAGATTTGAACCGACACTTCACTGAAGAAGAAATTAGAATGAGAACTAAGCTCATAAAAATACGCTCTAAATCATTTGTCACTAGGGAAATGAAAGACCGAAATAAGACCACTATACACCTATTAGAATGGTTAACATTAAAAAGACTGACCATACCAAGTGTTGGTAAACGTGTGGAAGAACTGGAATCTTATATGCTGCTGGTAAGAATGTAAAATTAAATTGTAAAGCTACTTTGGAAAATAGCTCAAGAATTCCTAAAAAAGTTAAACACACAACTAGCGTTTGATCCAGCCATTCCACTCCTACATACTTACCCAAGGAAAATGAAGCATGTATCCACACAACGACTTGTACATGAACGTTTACAGTGGGTTTATTTGTGATAACCAATAACTGAAAACGACCTGAATGTCCATCATCAGGTAAATGGATAAATTAAACTATTATATAATAAAAATGGATGCTGTACATCAATAAAAAGCAATGAACTATTACAACATACTACAACATGGATGAATGTCAAAGTAATTGTTGAGTGAAGGAAGCCAGACAAAAAAGGGGTACATACTATATGATTCACCTACCCAAACTCCTAGGAAATGCAAACTAATGGATGAGGAGAGACCTCAGTGGATGGGGGTGGGAGGGGCATACAGGAGAGATTACCATGGAGCACAAGGAAACTTTGGGTGTCACTGCATAATCTTGATTGTAGTGTGGGTTTCATGCTTGTATATATGTAAAAACTTACAGAATTGTAGGCTTTCTGTGAAGCTTACCATATGTTAACTGTATCTCAATAAAGCTGTTAAAATAGAAACAACCATAATACCATACATTCAAATCTAAAAAGAATTTAACAATCATTCCTGAATATCATGATTGGAAACTTTCACAGGATAGTCAGTGTTTATATCTTTTTGTCTTATGAATTTATATTTTTACAGTTTGCTATCCTGAAATGGGGTTCAAATAAGGTCCCAAGATTGCAACTGGTTTTGTCTCAAGCAAATGAGACAGAGCTTTCCACAGAATCTTGTGAGATATTAATTGTCCAACAGGAAATACCGAATAGAAGAGTGCCAAGGATATTCTAGGACATCCATTAACTACTATCCAAATAGTTTTATAGAAAAAAACAAAATTCCAACCTAGAATCTGACAACCTGCTCTGATCTGTTCATCTCCACTGCATTAATTTGGTTATTAGTGATTCTGTACAGGAATGTGTATATACGTTTTGAAGCCATTAACACACATTTATGGAGCACCTTGCAAGGTATAATATTATGCTATTTAGTGTAGGGGACACAACGATGAATAAAATATTATGCGGCAATAGACTGAATGTTCACGTCCCCAATAAATTCATATGTTGAAATCCAAACCCCCAGGGTGATGGTATTAGGAGGGACCTTTGGGAGGTGATTAGCTCAGAAGGCAGGGTCCTCATGAATAGGATTACTGCTTTATAAAATGGATTCCACAGAGTTTCCTTCTCCTTTCTACCATGTGAGGACAGGGCGAGAAGGCACCATCCATGAGCCAGATACAACACCAGATACCAAATCAGCCGGACTTTGATCTTGGACTCCCCAGCCCACCGACCTGCAAGACATACATTTTTGTTAAAGAAACCCAGTTTGTGGTATTTGGGCTGTAGCAGCTCAAAGGGACTAACACAAATTTCTATCCTCAAAAAAGTTAGACATTAGAAAGTGAGGGGGGAAAAGTAAATTAATGACCAGCCTAGAAGATTGAAAATTACTAGGCAAAATAAGAATTATAAAATAGTTTGGGAACACAAATAAACACAGAAGTACTTCTAATTGGAACAATGAGGTAAAAATTAAGGAAGAATCTGGTGTTTGAGCTGAGTCTTGAAACAGAGATCCAAGGTGGGATGGGGCAGCGGCATAAAAAGCCTTCCAAAGAAAGAGGAAAATATCGAGGTGGAAACGTGAAAGAGCACCTCCAGGGACCTGTGAGAAGTCAGGTGGGATTTCACTGGGTTCTTGGTCAGAATAGTGAAGGTTAAAGCTACATCAGTGGCGTGGAGCCAGATTATAGAGTTTCTTGAACAATATTCTGAGGAATTTAGACTGTTCCACAAGCAGTGTGGTATAACTGATGGTTTTAATAAGTGACTCTAAGTAAGTACCCTGTGTTTTAGGAAGTTTCTCGTGTTGTGAGCACATGTAAGTGGAAAGGCAAAGGGTGGAAGTAGGAAGTGACTGCAGGAGTCAGAGGAGAAGTCCCCATGCGACTGAGAGAATGGCAAGGCAGGGAGGGAGTTAAATTCCAGGCTAAATGATGAAATCCTAGGGGGAAAACTATTTGAACATAAAACGCCTAGAAATAATTAAATTTGAAAATATCAAAGAAAAAAGTAAATTGTAATTCTAATCAGTAAAACGTACATTCAGACAAATCTATTTTCACTTGAATAAAAATACATATAGTATTAATTTCATTATGTTTATAGATTAGCCTACTTTTTAACATAAGGCATTACCGATCGTTCTGTCACTGAGAGGGAAGGTGGTGACATTCTAAAACAGCACAGATTATTGTCAGCCCCAAAATATGATACACGTTGTGGCTCTTTTTCTGAATAATGTGCAGCTTATTTTTATGCAGCAGCACACCACATGTTTTGGTTTTTAACAGATGGCGAACTCTTTTTTACCAGGGTTTTAAACTTGCACACTGGGAATGAAAACTATTTATACAGTAAACACTTTAGCTGATCCTATCTTTGGACAAGTTTAATTAAAGAATGAGATACCAATCGCACAATCAAGCAGACTCATGGGAGGACGCAGGAACTTGCGCCTTGCTGAATACATTATTTTACTCCAGCAATTTAAAGCATGTATGGAAATTAATGGCACTATTGCATTTTATAATAAATCCCTTAAGCATTTAGCTTTTTGTTGTTGTTGTTAGCTGTTTTCAAACCCCAGTATTAAGGAAGCTTTAACACCCCAGGTAGAAGGAAAACATAACTTACTCTTTAATGAGAGGTTCCTACAAGCATTCCTCAAATAGCTCTCCAATACTCTCACACCTTATTCGGCGTGTAGGTGTTCGTTTCCCACATATAAACATTTTCTAGGGGAACATCCCTGAGGAATCAGTATTCTCTTCTTACACTTAAGACACTGAATATATTGGGAGGTGGTGTGAGGATTAAGTTTATGCAAGTCATCAAGAGCCTCTTAGGAAAGAAACATACACAAATAAATAGTATTAAACAGTGTCTGGGTTTGGGGTTCACATATGTTTTTCACAAAATAATAACAGGGGGAAAGTAATGATTCATGTCTGTATAGCATGACACCAGCGACAAGGTGAAGAGGTCATTCGACCTGCACAAAACCTGCAGGGCGGGCAGAATCATCCTTGAATTTTCCACGTGGAAAAGGAAAAGCTCTATGAGGCCAAGAGACTTACTCAGGGTCAATTAGCAAACGAGAAGCTCAAAATCAAATGCCAAATAAGAACTGGTAGAGCCGACACTAAAACTCTTGGTAAAGGATCCCTGTCACTGTACAATTTTCTAGTGTTGATCAAGTGACTTCCCACCAGTAAGAGGGATTTAAAAGCCGACGAGGAAAACGTATGTGGATAAAGATAAAAAGATGGCAGCTATAAGTACTTTAAAAGCAGACGCAGACCAAACGACCTATTATGGGCCTCAACCTCCAAACACTGCATGTAGCTACATACTTGCATCTAAAAACAAAACAGATCAAACCAAAAACTTGGTCTAAGATGACTGACCAAGAGTGAAAACTCTGTGTGGGTACTTCCACCATTCCAGTGTCAAGGCATTAAGTGTATTTGATGCTATTCATCTAGAAGGCGATTTAAAAATAGTCCTCATTTTTATTCTTTCTAACGAGTGTCTCCACTCGTTTTAGAACCACAAAGAAATACTCCAGGAAGTGCACTGTTGAGCTATTATGAAACTTCTTGGGGGGTAAAAGGCAGTGTGCCTCTGGCCTGCTCCCTCACTGAGCACAGAGGTAGGCGATTAATGGCACACCAGCACCAGCCCTGCTGGGTCCTGTACGGCTGGAATCTCGTGACTGTCTACAAGTACCATGAAAAAATACATTGCGGAGAAATGCACATGGGGCTCATGGCAGCCGTTAAAAAGGAAGATGCAGTATGAATCAAAGTGACAAGGCGCAGAAATAAAAAGCTCACCCAACTTCACTGGTTTTCTGTTGAAGCTATAATTTGCAATGAATGCTGCTATGACTCACTGAATGACATTACTAATAACATCACTCATATGGGGGTATAAATGCACAGGGAAGTCAGTGATCTTTGGGAGAGAGGAGGCAACTTTCAGTGAAGCACAGAAATCATGGTTATCACATAACACATACCTTTATCCAACCTTGGCTTTTACGTAAAGGATATCAATAAGGCATCATGCTGTATAAATAACGTTCATCCACCCTTACTTCAAGTTTAGTTTTAAGTGTGTTTTGCACAACTGGAGAGCAGAGTTGGTAACTAACTACCTCGGAAGGCTCCAGATACATTTTATATCTATATATTCCCAGAAGTAGGCTCTAATTAAATCTATTGCATGAAACAGGAAAGGAACAAATGAGTGAAGATACCATTAACGGTACTGAAGAACCAAAGTAAAATGTAAAATTCACTGGATGTTAGAAAAAAATGAATTATGACAATTTTCCCCAAAAGTGGTAGTGTCAAGAGTTTCAAGACGGGGCTGTAATGAATTTAAACTGTTTTCCAGAGAACATCCTGTGACACCCTAGCAGCACTGACCTTGGAGTAAAGATGAGCTGGCTGTGTGCAGGAACATCTAAGAGCTGTTTTCTGTATCAATTCATCAGCCCTGTCATTAAAAATAATTAAGTATCTGAATTCATGGGTCGATGCAAAGAGGAGCCCATGGATGCACTGTTTGCTAGGTCCTTGAGGACCAGCTTAAATGTCATCCCTCCAGAATTCAGCAGCTTTCCTGTCCCCTGGCAGTGAGCTTTCTCGCCTTCATGCGCCCACAGTGGTTTGCTCATAGCCTCTACCTCCTTATACTGTAGTTTTATACTTGCTTTGTTTTCAGGGCACTCCACAGAGCGTGGCGAACAAAGGAAGCTGAAATATTGGTTAAATTAGTAAATCATCCACTTAACTAGAAGCTGTTGTCCCTTTCCTCAGTCCATTCTCTAAGAAGGGTCAATATACAAGAGGTGGCTGAAGTCCCCAGGACCTAGAGAGAGAGGCTATGCCTTCACCCAACATAAATGGATCCCTGTATAAGAAAATGTGTTAGACTATCATAATTCCTTCTCTTACTCTCTTGTCAACACGTGCTCACTTTTTAAAAATCAACCCAAAGGCAAAATTCAGTGTTTTCTCATTCCACCATAGCCAAGTGGACAAATGTACATATGATTGGAAATGAGTTTAGAATTTGCAATATAGGTGGTTGCACATTTGTCTTAAGTGATTAATATTTTTTAGTAGTGAATAATTTGGAGGATGTATGAAACAAATGCCCTTAACCATCTCAGTGATGTTTTCTTATTGCTTCAATGGTCAGAATTTTTTTAAAGTTCTTCTGGCAACCACCCAAGAATGGGTCTACGGTAATGACCCGTTAAATGCTGAGCATCTTTTGTGTACAAGGCATAGCCGGGCCCCATCAGGAAAGGTAAAAAGTGACTCAATGAAGTGGTAGATGTTTGCTTTTGATTAGTAGGTTTGTAATTTCCCCCAACAGCTTCATCCCATATAGAAATATATCTTCAATAAATGATATGTCCTAGGTCCCCCAGATAATATTGTAATGGACATATGATGAGGGTTAAATTAGTTTTCTCTAGCAGTTAAGCAGCGAGATTCCCAAAGAAGGCAGTTTCTGGACAGTAGGGGGGTGACGGGCTGAGCTTCAGTCAGCTGGAAAGTGGATCTCTCTTAGTCAAAGGGGGGAGGCAGTCACTGTCCTTCCAGGCAGCATATGCGCAGGGCTGCAAAAGCCTCCCCCTGCTTCCAGCCTTTGCCGGCATGAATGCGAGCACACCCAACGGTAACAGAAAAAGCCAGACCCATGAAACTATCCTTGATAAAACCCATGTTCTCTAATACCTGAAGTGTGAGTATGTGTAGATGGCAACTGAGAACTCGTTACCATGGTCCTCTTGGTCATGATTCAAATCGCGAGGCTTCACAGAGGAATGGACCAGTCTGCAGATGAGACACACATGGGCCGTGACAAAGAGAAACCGTCTGCGGCCCACTTCAGACCTGGACACCCCGCTAGCCCAGCTCAGTACGCGGCCACCACCACCAGGAGGAGGAGGAGGTCAGCGGTCCTCAGATGCACAGTGCCGCTCAGTTTGTTTACCATTTGTGGCTCACGTCCTTATCTTTAAGAGAGCTATTTAATACACTTGCAGGGCTTCTTTCCATAGTTTCGCTTCAGCTCTTCTCAAACAAACAATGCTCTATGTTGTCCTTATAGTTTCTGAAGGTAAACAGTCCCTTCCAAGGGGATTCAAGTATTATCAAGGAATGACAGCTGAACCAAGTGGACCCAATACACATTCTTAGTTAAGATGGGCCTGGTGCACAGACCAACCTGAGCAGGTAGGCAGCACTCCTCAACCATGACTGCACACTAGAGTTAGGGGGCCCCTGAGCTATGAAAGCAGAATGTTCGGGGTGGGACCCAGGGCATGGTCTGAAACACCCACAGGTGACTCTAAGAAATGCTCGATTCTACACCGGTGGCTAACTAGAATCTAGTGGTGTTTGGGTTTCAATAGCACTTAAATAGCCACAGATTAGCTTCCCGTGTTCTCAATGGAGGGCAGTGGAAAGCGGAGAGTGAAATAAGAGCACTAAGGCCACTGATAAACCGTGAGTGTTCCTGACATTGCAGCACCGACCTGGTGCCTGGATGCTGTCCTCCTGGGTGAGCTCCTAAGTGGCCCTGGCAGCTGGCAATGGGGCTCTGGGGTCTGCCAGCGCCTCTGGAGGAATCCAATGCTGCTCCACTCCGGGGAGATACTTCTGTCAGCACATGTCCTCCTGCTCCCAGCTTCCCTGGGGGGCTGCTGTCGAGCCCCATGTTAGTGGCTTCTCTCCGTTTCTGAGATATACGTATTTGCCTGTTGCCTACTGGCTGGCCTCCCAGACCTCACCTGCTGCTTGTGCCTAATTTTCTGTCCCGTCCTGAGTGTCTGTCTCACCTCAGGCTCCAGCACGCCCACCCTGTTCTATGCCACTGCTGTCCAGGCTCAGAACCGGCAAAGGACAGCAGGATCAGAGGAGGTGAAGAGGAAGAAAAGCAAAGGAGAAAAGCACGGCTGATATTCCACGGTGTCAGGGGAAAGTAGCTGACAGGTTTCCTGGGCAGAATGTAAGAAAAATCACCCAAACTGAGACAGAGAGGGTTTGATTTATTTTTACTTATTTTCTATTGTCAACACATACTTAATTTTTAAGTGAAAAACATAAACACATGGCAAGAATTACTGCTGTAAATGCCACTACAATCTACAATTATATCAGAAGAATGAAACGTGGTGAGGGGAAGAGCTCTGTAATCAGACTGAGGTAATTTTCAGTAATGCACTTTTCAAACTAATGCACTCTCCAATTTGAAGGCGTGTTTAAAGAAATGAATATACACAACTACAGATAGCACTGTCGTTTTACGGCACTTTTTTTGAAAGCTTAATTTTAAGCTGGCTTGGGCATATATGGCTACTATGTTCATCTTTATTTTGTTTCAGTATACAAATAAATAGTGCATTAATGCACAGTAAAGTGGATTATTCTGATTAGAAGACCGGGTCACATTTCCCATCAATAAAAACAATTTAGATCGGAACAATAATTTTAAAACACACTTATATATCTGAGTTTTTTCCCCATAAGAACCCTATTTTACTTTTCTGCTCATGTTGTCACCATCATTACAGAAATTAGCTTTGTAAAATGTTGAGCGCTCAATGGGAAGCAATAGAATGGGATTTTAATGAGAGTGAAGAATTCGCTATTATTGTCCTGTGGTGTGTTTGACTGAATAGTCACTCTGGTAGAAACAGGTGTCCTGAATTATTACTTGCACTACAGTACGGCTAAAATCATGACATGGAAAATAAAAATAAAGAAAATGTGTATTTCAACACAACTTAGACGTTCTCCTACACTTGCTGAGACTAGTAATATATGCTGAGCTTATTTAAATCACTAAAATTGCTGTAATTAAGCTTCTCTCTAAATCAGACTTGTAGAAGTGTCAGAAATCTCCTATAATTAACTTATCTGCAGAAGTAATCAGACAATAACTGCTGGTATATTTTAGGAACCACTAAAACTACTGTAGCTGTTGAATGTAATGACTATAATAAATCTTTAACAGCAGTTATCTCCTAACCTCTTTTCACAGCTGCAAGGGCGGGAGGGAGATTGTTTTTTTCACAGCTTTTTCCTGAGTTGGTTTAAGTGTGCTATTGCTACACTGCTCTTCTACAGTATGGGAAAATTATGAATGCACAGCAGTGTGGCCTGAGCTGAATTGCCAGCCTGTGCTATTATACAGCTAAGTGGGCTACTGGTGCTAATAATGAAGAATATTTAGCGTTTTAGGGACTAAAACCAAAGCACCTCCAGTGAACAGCTAGAAGACAGAAGACCTACCAATATTGACCATGAAGTCATTAAGTTCAAGGCAGTGATGACTTGGTGGTATCCATGTACATCAATGGAAAGGATCCTCAGAGACCAAATAACTGAAGCTTGATGACAGGTGTCTTCACAGCTGGTACTAAGGTTTCTCTCAATAAGATGAATGAAGTATTTAAGGGAAGCTCCCATCTGAATCAAAGTTGTCCAATGTTTTTGTATTTTTTATTTTATAATAGAAAAAGATGTGAAAGCAAGGAGTTAAGTGTTGACCTTTCCAAGTTATAAGAGACCAGAGAATACCATTCTCTCATGTGTTTATTCACACACTCACTTATTCCAACTTATCATTATGTATCCGGAGGGCACTGCACATGAAGTCAATAGATAAAAAGCCAACTGGAAAAATATTTTTGCAATATGAAAACCAACAAGGGATTAATATCAGTAATGTAAAATGAAACCACTGAAAATCAACAATACAAAGAAAAAAAAAAGATTTAAAGAGGCACTTCACACTAAAGCGATCCAGAACAGCTTACAAATATGCGCTAGCCAGCTTCTCTACTACTCAGAGGGTTAGTATTTATATTTCATTAAATCAACAAAATATCTCTGACAACATTAAAACAACTATTCGAAGGCACTGGAAAATGACCAAAGACGGACAGAAACTCATAAGTAGAAGAGTTCATTCTCAAAAGACTCTTTCTACATTGGGTAAGAATGGTGAGTTCCTAGTTTTCTTGCATGCGGGTGCCCCCAACCACCCCCAGGCAGGCAGTGGAAAACTGTGTCCTTCTCTAACGAGGGGGGCAGATAACAGCACTTGGTACGACAAAGCAAATGAAAATTTTGGAAGCAGGAGAGCCACAGAAGGGCTGGGATCCAAAATCTTTGAGTCAACTCTGCCCAGGTCCCTGGCTGAGTGATCATTTTCCCTCCTTATGGGGGAAGCTCCAAGGGGCCTGGTGAAAAAGCAGGCAGAAACTGGAGGAGGGTGGACTGGTTATGCAGCTGACCCTTAAACAACACAGGTTTGGAACTGCACAAGTACACTTACATGTGGATTTTTTTCAATAAATTCCTATACTGTTTTCGATCCACAGCTGGGAGCCTGCAGCTGTGGAGGACCAACCATGTGAACTGGTCTACGCCATTTTATATAGGGCACTTGAGCATCCACGGATTTTGGTTTCCACAGGGAGTCCTGGAACCAGTCCCCTGCAGACCCCAATGTTTGGGGAGTCAAAAGTTATATGCAGACTTTCGATTGTGCGGGGGTCGGCAACCCTAACCCCTGCGTTGTTGAAGAGTCAACTGTATGTGACTGCAAAACACACTACCCCCAACTTAGCAGCTTGCAACTACCATAAACATTTGTCATCTTACACAAGTTCCTTGCTCCATAGACCAGTTCAATGGGCTGTTTGTGTATACTCATAACATGGCAGCCTGTTCCTCTGGAAAACGTGATCCAAAGACAAGCAAAGGAGAAGCTGCAACGTCTTTTATGACCTAACCTTGGAAGTCACACTGTCATTTCTGTGATGTCCTATTGGGGACACAGGTCAGCCCTATTCAATGGAGAGAGGGCTATACAGAGGCAGGAGGCAAGACTCACTGGGGCCCTCCTGGAGGCTAATATTATAGAAATCTACCTTTGAAAGATAGAACTTCTTCTGGTGAAATCTGCAGGTTGGTTGTGTTTTGCCTGAATACATTTCTAAATACACACATTTTGGGTAGCAGAAAATTGAAGCTCTACTGGCTTGAGGCATAAGACAGTGGAACTTGGGGCTGGCACAACAACTTAAAATTTAGATGGTGAGTCCCCAGGTGCAAGGGGAAATCCCAGAAACAAGCCCCAAAATCTGAACACGAATTCCACCCCAATCCATAGCAGACCACTGAATGATGCAGGCAAAGGGCACCTCCACCCCTGCCCACCAAAAGGCTAGACTTAACAGCATCTGGAAGCCAAAAAACCTGAGCAGAGGTGGTACTGCTTCATACTGCAGGGGAAACAAATTTTTCAGTTTGAGTACAGGCAAGTAAACTGTCTCCTAGACACTGGCAATCCTCAGGGGGGAAAAAAAAAATCCCAGAGTTGCTACAACAAGTTATATATACAATCTAGATTTCGACCCAAAATTACTACACATGCAAATAACAGCAGTTTCCTGACCTACACTCAGTTATAAAAAAAAGTAGTTAATATCAATTGCTTCCAAGTATGCCCAGATATTGGGTTTATCAGAAAAATCAGTGATTATAAATGAATACAAAGAATTAGAGAAAAACATGGTATTAAGGAGTGAACAGATACTGAACAGATACTGAATCTCAAAAGTGAGGAAGAAACTATAAAAAAGCAATTGGAAATCTAGAACTTAAAAGAACTATAGCGGGAATGAAAATTTGACTAGATGAGCTCAACGGCAGATATGAAATGGCAAAAGAAGCAATCACTGAATTTGAAGATAGGGCAATAGAAATTATGCCATCCAAAGGAAAAAGCTGAAAAAAAATTAACAGTTTCAGAAACCTGTGGAACGTTATTATCACGCAGTCTGACATGTAATTAGAGTACCTGAAGTAGTAGGGAGAGAGAAGAAAAAAATACTTGCAGAAATAATGGCTCACAAATGCTTAATTCACAAGGTTTTTTGGTAAGGATTAAATGAGAACCTATGTGAAAATAACTTGAAATGTATTACGCTGAAGACACTTAAAAGTTCATTCAGGGCCAGCCGTGTGGCACATTGGTTAAGAGTTGGCTTGGGAGTGCCAGCTCTGAGCAGCAGGGCCACGGTTTGGATCCCACATGAGGGCCAGTGACTCTGCACCCTCTACAGTAGTCTGCAGCGGGGTGGCGGTGGGCTGCCGTGAGCTACCGTGAGTGGCTGGCAGCCAGCGTGAGCGGCTGGCAGCTGGCATGAGTTGCCGTGAGCCGCCGTCCAGTGGCAGGTGACCGATTGCCTCACCCAGGAAGAGCACAATAATAATACCAACATGGGCCAGTG
>NW_017732902.1:72185-76189 GCF_001890085.2 Hipposideros armiger
ATCAACTGCCAGTTTTACATGCCCGAGAGTGATAAGCCAATTAAGAGAAGCTATTGCACAGATTCCACTGTGTCTGTGAAGAAATGGCCAAAAGAGCCCTGCCCACTGCCCTGGAAAATCCCCTTCAGGATCAGAACCCCTGGAGCATAAAGCTGTGTGGGGTACACAGGGCAGCGCGGATGGGGGCACGGCTCCTAAGGATGAGATGGTGTTTCTGGAGAGTAACCAGCGTTATGTGGCTGCCAGTGACGCTGTGAGCGGCCATGTGGGGCAGGGTTCACATGTGTTCACCACCTGCAATAAATGATGCCCACAATCCACCCTCCCCCGTCTCCACCTCTGTAAGAATGGGCTGGGGTGGACCTCCCAGAAGCAAACCAGTCAGTGTGTGAATGAGCAAGGTCAGATTCACACAGACACTCACGTGGGCTGGGGATGGTGTCCCACTGCATGAGGGAAAAGTGTCCAGACTTGCTGCCATAATCTGGTCCCTGACTTTCTCTCTGACTGCATCACACATGCTTTTGGTTTATTCAGGGTGCATCAGCTTCTCAGGGTCTTCATTCCTCCCTCAGGACATCTGCACAGGCTGTTTGCTCCGAGCGCTCTTAGCTGAGTGTTCGTTCACACAGCCGCCCTGATGGCAGCACTAACCTCCTGGGAGAGACACCTCCGCCCCTTACCCACTCTCCTGCTGCTCCCTGCAGAGCCTATCGCTGGTTCAGTTTCTGTGTGTTGCATCTCTCCCGGGTGAGATGCGAATGCTGTGAAAGCACAAACCTTGTCTGTCTTACTCTCACCTTTATCCATTTGCCTAGAACAGTGCCTGGCAAATATAATAGCCATGCAAATATTTGGATATTTGGATAGTAGGTTCACATATTGATAATAGCAGCAGATTGCATTTCTTATTCACAGATATTCTTTTCTTTTTATCCTTCTGCAATAAACTATGCCCTATGAGACATAAGAACCACTATCCTCATTTCTGGACAAAGAAGCTGAAGGGTAGAGGGTTTTTAAATACAGGCTTTCTTCTCCTTGTTAGTTCTGTGCTCCAAAGAGCACGGGGATGATGAGTTCATGTGTCCACTGAGCTTAGACACATTCATCGCAGAGGGAAGCACTCGATCGCTCTGTTTTCTGTAGGGATGACAACAACCGAGTCTTCTTGCCCCAGTGTGACTGAAGTTTTTGGTCCCCCATAGATTTCCCATAGTTTTGGCTCTCCCATTCAAGTTTCGGGTTTCCCATAGATTTTTATCCTAGGAATGCTATCTGGTTCTGGTTCTTACTACTTCGGGTCTTACAGAGCCTCTAATGCAGCGGTTCTCAACCTTTCACAGGGGTCNTACCATGCTTTTTTCATATTACAACTATTATTCAGCTCCTACTATGTTATTGTTAAGTGCCACTGGAGGGATGTGATACTTTTATGTGTCAATTAAGCTAAGCCATGGTACCCAGCTATTTGGTCAAATATGTCTAGATGTCTCTGTGAATGCATGTCTGGATGTATTTTTTTTTATATGAGATTAGCATTTAAATCCTTAGACTTTGAAGAAAGCAGATTATCCTCCACAGTGTGGGTGGGCCTGATCCAATCAGTTGAAGGCCTAAAGAAAAAGGCCCCCTCTCCTACCCTAAGGAAGAGGGAATTCCACCTCCAAACTGCCTTTGGCTTCAAGCTGCAACATCACCTCTTCCCTGGGTCTCCAGCTTGCCTGCCTACCCTGCAGATTCTGGATTTGCTGGCCTCTATAATCACCTGAGCCAATTCTTTAAAATAAATCTGTGTCTCTTTATCTCTCTCTTTCTACTGCTCCTTCTCTTTCTAGACACACACATGCCAAGTGGGTTCTGTTTCTCTGGAGAACCTTGACTTATACTGGGGGGTTAGGGGAGGTGGGTGGGGAGTCATGGTTCCTACCATAAGTTTTTTGTTTAAAAATTAAGAGGGAAACTCAAAATATGTGCTAAAAATCTGTAAGCACAGGGTGTCTTGGGAGCACAGAGGAGAAGCATGCCTTCTGGTCTGGAGTAGCGATGGGCGGTAGTCAGGGCAGGCTTCCTGGCAGAGGTAACCTCTAAGCTCAGTTCTAAGGAATAGGAGTTCGCCAGGTGAGTGTGAAGTGAGGAGGCAAGGAAGCGTCTTGAACAGAGGAAAGCCATATGCAGGAGCCTGGTCATAAGACTCAGGTACTAAATGTGTACTAAGGAGTCGCATTTTTTATTCTCAGGGCAATGTTCTCCACTTTTGCTCAAATATGTTATATATGGTTGTAAGAATCCCAGGAAAAACTTCATAGAATTATTTTTTCCTTTTTAATGAAAAAAACTTCCTTAGGCTTGATATGATTGCCCTTGCTGGTTCCATCTCTAGTTTCCTCATGATCACAGAAAATTGAGGAGTATTCACATAAGTTGCATGAAGCTGATTTACTGGCTATAACACAGCCATCTCAGTCTTTTCATTACATTGCATTACAAATGTGATTTCTTGTAAAGAAAAATTTACAGTATTAATGTGACTTGTTTTCTAGTGCCATCTGGTGTTTAGTCAGGGCACTGATTATTACTTTTGAAAGAATACAAATAGTCACCAAGAAATCTTTCAAGGCCTTCTTGAAGACATTTCCAAAATATAGCATAAGCATATCCTTAATTGTAATGAATAATATAATGGGATATTAAATATTAGTCTAAATCAAAGGAAAATTTCAGGAAAAGTCCCTGATCCAAATGCAATTTTCACACACACACACACACACACACACACACACACACACACACACGCAAAAACACATTTCCTTTTTTCAGGCACGGGTATCCTGTTGTTCCTCATTCTTTAAAGGCTCACAAATCCTCAAATAATAACTGATATTTGATATATATTAAATCAGTACCATAATGCATACTTTCATACTCCCTGAATTTGTTAAAGGACACCTTTTGAAGAAGCTTAGAGTCAGTTTTGACTTCTCTCTCATGCTCCATAGTCTATTAGCAGATGATGACTTTACATGTGAATATGGGCAGATGTAACCACCACTCACCACCTCCACCCCGTACTCTAAACCAGCCCTTCATCGTGTCTTGCCTGGACTATTGCAATCATCTTCTAAGCGCTTTCCCTGCTTCCCATCATGCACCCCAGAGCCAGAATCAGCTTTTAAAACATAAGGCAGGTCACAGTCGTCTTCAGCTGGGAATCTCCCAGCAGCTCCCGGTCTCACTCAAGATAACATACAAAGCCTTTCTTCAAAGGGCCTTGGTGACAGGGACCTTGTCACCCCTGTGATCTCACACACTCCCCTCCCCCTCATACTCTCCTCACAGCCACATGGCCTTCTCACTAATCCTCACACATGCTGCGCACACCTCCCCTTAGGGACTGGGAATGTGCTATTGCCATTGTCTGCCAGGTGGCTGCACAGCTCACTCCCTTGCATCTCCAAATGTCACTGTCCCGGAGGCCTATCTATCAGAGCAACACCCTGTCCACTGCATTCTCTGCACTCTTTTCCTGTTTATATTATCAGTTACCACTGCCTATTATATTCTAATTTCTATATTCTGCCTATTATATCCTAATCACATACCTACACACACACACACACACCAAGTACCATGAGAACTGGGCTTTGTTTTTATTGACCATTTTGGCCCCAGTGCCTACAACAGGGCCTGGTACATAGCAGGTACTCAAATATGTTATTAACTAAATGAATAAAAAATTATTGTTTGAATTCAACAGCTAATAAGCCATTTTTGCATTGCATTACTTTGTAGTTCACACTCATATTTTGTGGTTGTGGAATATGGAATATGTGGGAAAAGATGACATCCAGTGGGGAGAAACAGATATAGCAATTTTATCTAAAACAGATATAAACAACCTAATTCAATTTAAGGACCTGGCATCTCCAAATGAGGGCCTATTTTGGAATAAACCCGATCCTAAACCTGTGACTCTATCAAAATAAACTAAATACAATTCTCTA